>NW_008710371.1:454144-455697 GCF_000327385.1 Lottia gigantea
GATAATCTGGGAGAGATGAATGCCAAGAGGTTTGGTCAAGGACCAGCTGGTAAACAGAATCCTCATTATTCCAGTAAACCCAGCTGTAAATGGGTACAGATAATCAGGAAAATCAATGTCAAGAGGTTTAGTCAAGGACCAGCTGGTAGAAAGGATCCTCATTATTCCAGTCAACCCAGCTGTAAATGGGTACAGATAATCTGGGAAAGATCAATGCCAAGAAGTTTGGACAAGACCCAGCTGGTAGAAAGAATCCTTGTGAACCTAAGTTATTAACCTTGTAAAATATAGTTGTTTGTTTCTTACCATAAAGTCGTGGTCTTTGACTATTCGATTTGTTATTGATACCAAAATGACTAAGTCTTATTTTGACATCTCTAATAAGAGAAGTTTATTCTCAACCTACGATCATTTTGACAGGCACCATTCATCACCGTAAACTTAGAGGATGGAACTCTCCCTTTGGAATTACAGACGTCTTTCATTCCTGCTATGATAGCTTCCAATGAATTCAAAGAGCAGCTGGAATGCCAGGAACCCTTTGTAAGAATCTGGCAGTGCCATAATTAACTTTCTTAGTTCTGCATGTTTAGAATTCAACAAAGTCTTAGGTTTATTACTTGACATGAATTGGAGTTTTACTTCTTTTGTTTCCCCCTGTCAGTGATGCAAGTAATAGAGACTGATATGGAAAAAATGTCTAGTCGTTCAGATAAGACAATAAACCAAGGCCCTGTGGTGCTACAGGCTGTACATGTTAAAGATCCCTCGACAGTTGGAAATCAAAAGATAGTGGACCACAGCCATATATGCCCACCACGGCATGCGGATGGTAAATATTCAAGATTTTGGGGCAGGGGCAATAACTCTGCTTCTAACGGTCGAAAATAGCTCGAATTCGAACTTGATCTTTGTTTTATGAATATGTATACACATACCGAATTTCATTTGATTCCATCAAAAAATGTTGACAATGGTGCCGACAATATACGTCCACATAGAGAGATGTGGGCGTATAACAAGAGCAGTCTAATGCCCCTGTCCTGACAAAATTATCCTCATTGCACACTGCATGGCGTTGTCAGTCTTTATTAGCCCATTTGGTGTAGAAAAGTAGGATGTAAAACTCCATTCATTTCATTTCATTTCATTTTATTTTTAAAAAACGACAGACACTCTCCATTATATGAGTAAATAAACGAGGAAGAAATTTCCTCATTGCCCACTTCATGGTGCAGAAAAGTTGGACGTAAAACATTGAGTGAACTCGGTGAACAGGACAAACGAATCCAGTACTCTAACAAACCTACTGGACACAAATAGTGGACATTATTGATTTTCTGTCACTGCTGCTGGACATGATCTTTCTTGCGTGGTTCATTTCAATGAAACTTTGAAGCAAGTACAATCAATCTATTAAAGAGTTTACAGAGTTGGTAATTTGTGATAAGTAAGTTGGATAAACTATTTAGAATCAGTTTTCATTGTTTTTCTGGACGTTTGGTTCTAAATGTATTATATTAACCAGGTAAAGATGGATTTTGTCTTGAATT
>NW_008710371.1:455747-470923 GCF_000327385.1 Lottia gigantea
GCTGTATCTTATTGAGCTAATGAAATGAAATGTAGTTTTATATCCTACTGTTCTGTATCTTATTGAGCTAATGAAATGAGGTTTTATATCCTACTGTTCTGTATCTTATTGAGCTAATGAAATGAAATAGAGTTTTATATCCTACTGTTCTGTATCTTATTGAGCTAATGAAATGAAGTAAGAGTTTTATATCCTACTGTTCTGTATCTTATTGAGCTAATGAAATGAAATGGAGTTTTATATCCTACTGTTCTGTATCTTATTGGACTAATGAAATGAAATAGAGTTTTATATCCTACTGTTCTGTATCTTATTGAGCTAATGAAATGAAGTAAGAGTTTTATATCCTACTGTTCTGTATCTTATTGAACTAATGAAATGAAATGTAGTTTTACATCCTACTGTTCTGTATCTTATTGAGCTAATGAAATGAAGTAAGAGTTTTATATCCTACTGTTCTGTATCTTATTGACAAAGAAGCATCAATTGCTCCCCATGGTCTTCCAGTCCCTGAGTTGGGAAGAATTTCCTCCCCGGTTAAGAAGCAGTGGTCACTATAGAAATAAGTTTTCTACTGTCCAAAGGCTATTGATTATTGAAAGCTCTTAATTGACCATTTACAGACAGTAAGTTATTTATGAGATCATTTCAGAAAGATTTATTCAGCCATTACTATAGTAATTTTCATGGTTGTCGTGGTATATATAACTCAATTAACCCTTGCTGTCAAAATAGGCTATCTTGACTTGGAGACACTTTTAGCTTCCATTTACACCATTCTGATTTTCTACTCTTTGTATGTGTATCAGAGACACTTATAGCTTCTATTAACACCATTCTGATTTTCTAGTCTTTGTATTTGTATCAGAGACACTTATAGCTTCTATTAACACCATTCTGATTTTCTAGTCTTTGTATTTGTATCAGGGACACTTATAGCTTCTATTTACACCATTCTGACTTTCTGTCGAGGCTTATGATTGGCTGTATTCGCTTGCCTACAATCCAATCAAATGGCTTCATCTACAAACTTCTGTGATACAAAAAAGGTGACCATTGTAGTCAAGGTATAAGTATGAAGTTTGTTATAGCTTGACATTGTTAAGATACAAGAAAGGTGGCTATTGCAGTCAAGGTATAAGTATGAAGTTTGTAATAGCTTGATATTGTTAAGATACAAGAAAGGTGACTATTGTAGTCAAGGTATAAGTATGAAGTTAGTAATAGCTTGACATTGTGAAGATGAGTTTTCTCCCTGGACAGAACACAAAGTGACCACTAACTGACCATTGAAGTGACCAGTGGATGACCATCATTACTGTGATAGGTCTATCAATAATTGATTGAAGAGAAGGTAATATCCTGATACCACCCCTCACTAGGGAGATCAACATGTCATTTAAAGGAACATGTCCATTAACTTAATTGTTGTGTCCCCCCGGGAGATTTGGCCAATTGGAGAGAGCAATTCATTTTAACTGAAACATTTAATGAGGCAAGCTTGTATTGAAGGAATTGTAAAGAAGTTTTCTAAAAATTTGTATGTGTATCAGGGACACTGATAGCATCAATTTACACCTTTCAAATTTTCAATCAGATGTCTGTGGTTCCTGCAATTACAGAAATGCTCTTTTTGTCACTATTGACGTCTGATTGAAAATTGGAATGATGTTAATTGATGATATCAGTGTCCCTGATACACATAAAAAATTTAGAAACTGTTTCTCTGTAAAACACTAATCACCTTGAAAAAGTCATCTCTCCTCTGTCATAAACCCAAATAATTCCAGCTGTAAATGGGTACAGATAATCTAGGAAAGATCAATGCCTAGAGGTTTGGCCTAGGACCAGCGGGTAGAAAGGATCCTCATTATTCCAGTCAAACCAGCTGTAAATGGGTACAGATAATCTGGGAGAGATGAATGCCAAGAGGTTTGGTCAAGGACCTGCTGGTAGACAGAATCCTCATTATTCCAGTAAACCCAGCTGTAAATGGGTACAGATAATCTGGGAAAAATCAATGTCAAGAGGTTTGGCCAAGGACCAGCTGGTAGAAAGAATCTTTGTGAACCTAAGTTATTAACTTTGTAAAATATAGTTGTTTGTTTCTTACCATGAAGTCGTGGTCTTTGACTATTCGTTTTGTTATTGATACCAAAATGGCTAAGTCTTATTTTGACATCTCTAATAAGAGAAGTTTATTCTCAACCTACGATCATTTTGACAGGCACCATTCATCACCGTAAACGTATAGGATGGAACTCTCCCTTTGGAATTACAGACGTCTTTCATTCCTGCTATGATAGCTTCCAATGAATTCAAAGAGCAGCTGGAATGCCAGGAACCCTTTGTAAGAATCTGGCAGTGCCATAATTAACTTTCTTAGTTCTGCATGTTTAGAATTCTCCAAAGTCTTAGGTTTATTACTTGACATGAATTGAAGTTTTACTTCCTTTGTTTCTGTCCTGATTTCCCTCCTGTCAGTGATATAGGTAAGAGAGACTGACATGGAAAAAGTGTCTAGTCGTGCGGATGGGACAATAAACCAAGGCCCTGTGTGCTACAGGCTGTACATGTTAAAGATCCCTCAACAGTTGAAAATCAAAAGATAGTGAACCACAGCCATATACCCCCACCATGGCATGCGGATGGTAAATATTAAAGATTTTGGGGCAAGGGCAATTACTCTGCTTCTAACGGTCGAAAATAGCTCAAATTCGAACTTGATCTTTGCTTTATGAATATGTATACACATGTCGAATTTCATTTGATTCCATCAAAAATTCTAGTTTTTAGAGCAAACGGTGGTTGACGGACGGACCGACAGGGGTGCCGACAATATACATCCACATAGAGAGATGTGGACGTATAAAAAGAGCAGTCTAATACCGCTGTCCTGGCAAAATTACCCTCATTGCACACTGCATGGCGTTGTCAGTCTTTATTAGCCCATTTGGTAGGAAAGTAGGATATAAACCTCCATTCATTTCACTTCATTTTTAAAAAATGACAGACACTCTCCATTATATGAGTAAATAAACAAGGAAGAAATTTCCTCATTGCCCACTTCATGGTGCAGAAAAGTTGGACGTAAAACATTGAGTGAACTCGGTGAACAGAAGTAATGAAACTGGCAAGAAATTACCCCATTGTCCACCACCATACCATACCTAATTAGGTACAGAACAGTTGGACGTAAAAGTCCATTTCAATTCATTTGTAACAAACGACAAATACTTGGCTTTACATGAACATTAAGTGAACTCAGTGAACAGAAGAAACGAATCCAGTACTCTAACAAACCTACTGGACACAAATAGTGGACATTATTGATTTTCTGTCACTGCTGCTGGACATGATCTTTCTTGCGTGGTTCATTTCAATGAAACTTTGAAGCAAGTACAATCAATCTATTAAAGAGTTTACAGAGTTGGTAATTTGTGATAAGTAAGTTGGATAAACTATTTAGAATCAGTTTTCATTGTTTTTCTGGACGTTTGGTTCTAAATGTATTATATTAACCAGGTAAAGATGGATTTTGTCTTTGAATTTCTTTTTTGTATTTGATTTTTGTATTTGATTTTGTATTTGATTTGATTTTTGTATTTGATTTGATTTTTGTATTTGATTTGATTTTTGAATTTGTTATTTTTTTTGTCTTTGAATTTCTTTTTTGTATTTGATTTTTGTATTTGATTTTGTATTTGATTTGATTTTTGTATTTGATTTGATTTTTGTATTTGATTTGATTTTTGAATTTGTTATTTTTTTTGTATTTAAAATTCTTTTTCTTAGTTGATGTTCTTTTTGTATTTCCTTTTTGTATTTCTTTTTGTATTCCTTTTTCTTTTTTTTCTTTTCTTTTCATTTCTGATTTTCTTTCATTGTCTTTTTTGTATTTGAATTTCTTTTTTGTATTTGAATTTCTTTTTTGTATTTGAATTTCTTTTTTGTATTTGAATTTCCTTTCATTTTGCTTTTAGTATTTCAATTTCAGAAGTACTAGAAATGTACGAAAATCACATAATTCCTTTAAAAATATCTCAAACTAGGAATTTTACTCACTATTTCTATAGATGTCTTTTCTATATATGACAGAGTCTCAAGAAAAGACAAGTCGTCATTTTAACTTTCGAACGTAGATAATTCTAGATACACATGGATTTGAAGGCTCAAATTTCGACAGTGAGCTGTGAACACTATTACTGATTGACTTAACTAAAAAATTTATGATTGGTTAAAGAAATGGTGCATCTGTCTATTTAATTACAGGATCTGATCTGGACAGGAAGCGATATTTAAAAGTGTTAATGTGAAAATTGGACTTTTATCGCACCTCAGATGAATTAACAGTTTTTTTATATAAAATTGAAGTAAAAATTAAAGAGGCATTCTGCTTTTTTTTTAAAAACATTTTCATTATCAAAAATGTCGTAAATTATACCTGAAAATATTTCTAAAGTATGTTATTTATATCTATGTATCTACTTGATCAAACTGAATTTGTTTTAAAAGGGTTGATTAAAAACGGTTAATTAAGCAATGGCTTTTTAATATTTAGTTGAAATCTTTAGAATACGTAGGAGATATATTTCTCTACAATTAGGCGTTTATTTTACTTAAATCCGTACAGTAGTTTTCTAACAGCTTTCAAAAAACATAACGAACTTAAAAACCTTACGTAATGTTTTTAAATATTTTTGGTGTTTAAAAATTAACGGCTGGATTTTTTTAGTTAAAACTTTCAGATACGTTAAAGGGCACATTTCTCTACATTTTGGTGTATAGTTTACACTAATTTGTGCAAAAGAATTTTTTGGCCTACAAAAAAAGAGGAATGTCGCTTTAAGTGCATTATTTTAAAGTTTGTCATTTTGAATTTCCTTTCGAGGTTTTTGACTTTTGAAATGAAAAGGTTAAAGTTGTTTCCAGAAATTCTATATAAGGAAATGGATCTTATTGTTGTATTTTTAGATTATAAAAACAGGTTTCCAGCTGTTCATATCACTTATCAGATTAAAAACCTGATGTGAAGTTTGCCTACGATTAAATAGGCAAAGATGACTACTGTATGATTTCATTGCTATTTTCCATTAGTTTATTGTCATTTTGTAAAAAGGTTTTCGTAATTTTTTTTATGTATATCAGGGACACTGATATCATCAATTTACACCATTCCAATTTTCAATCAGACGTCTGTGGTTCCTGTAATTCTACTTGAACTAAGTGTTAATCGTTATCAAACACTTATTTTTCATGGAATTGCGGCACCATAAAAATAAAATAATTCACTTTTGATTTAACTGTACAAGAACCTGGTGTTTCTTCTAAATATTTAACAATTCTAATAGAGGGCAGTATTGTTATTTATGTGGTAAATTTCTGAAAAAAAATTGGAAGCGAGATGGATTGTCGTCTGTTAGGCAATTAGCTTCTGTGAGTTCGTGTTCCAGAAAAATTCTGATGGCATGGCCAGTGCCTCCGAGAGTCAACCTGGTATTGTACCAAGTCACAGAAGGGCATGAGGAGTTGTGAAATTTTTAAGATAAATCATTTCTTATTTTTCTGATGCCATGGCCATTGCTTTCGAGAGTGTGAATTAGGCAAATAGATTTTGTGAGTTCACATTCCAGAAAATTTCTAATGGCATGGCCAGTGCCTCCTAGAGTCTACCTGGTATTGGCTTTCAACCCCTAGTACCAAGTCAAAGAATGGCATGAGGCGTTGTGAAATTTTTAAGCTTAATCATTTCTTATTTTATGATGCCATGGCCATTGCTTTCGAGAGTGTGGACTTAATGTTTCTTTTTTTCTCATTTCAGATCTTCAATATGAGTGAGTCAGATTGTTCACACGACGGCGTTCGAGACGTACTCCAGGTTCTTCAAGTGAACATCACCTTCAACAGCAGTCAGTGTCCACAAGTTCTTCAACCCAAAATCGTGACCCATTCTCAGTATTTCTACTCTTATTTCACTCCTGTCATCCTCATGATAGGACTCACAGGGAATCTTTTGTCCCTGCGCGTGTTTTTATCCAAAAATATGCGTAAATTGTCGGCTAGTACGTATCTCGCCGCCTTATCCACCTCTGACATCTTGGCACTCATTTTCTATGTGTTAGTTGATTGGTTAAAACGAGGATTACCAGCCTTGAACCCTGACCTTCAAGTGACCTTTCTAGAGACTAACGTGACTTGTCAAGCGTTTCTGTACTTGTCCTATCTGAGTCGCTTTTTATCTGCTTGGTTCATAGTGAGTTTCACAGCCGAGCGGTACATAGGAGTGTGCTTACCCTTACAGCGGAAAAATATATGTGGTAAGCGCTTTTCTCAAAAAATTATATGCACGTTGGTCGTGTGTTCAGCTTGTATAATGATGTACAAGCCTTTTTTAAGTGGAGTATACCAAATTAATCACACGAAGGTGAAAATGTGTACAAGGGATCCAGAGTTATCTTTTCCTGTGTTTATTTTGGACAGCATCTACGCAGTGCTAATCACTTTTATTCCATTTATAATCATCACAGTGCTAAACACTTTAATTATGCGGAAATTATTTTTACGGAACAAAAAGCACCGGTCGATCAAAATTATTACGGAAGAAAGCATCATCAAATTGGAATTTACCATTATTTTGTTGGTGATATCGTTTGTGTTCATTGCGTTAAATTTGCCATTTTTTTGTGTATGGTGCCGTCAATTTCTGCTGTCTGTTTCTGCAACCATGAACGAACATGCTCGCGATTTTGACAATATGCACGGACTACTTCTCATAACTCGTGTGATTTTTTACCTGAACTATTGCGTGAACTTTTTCTTGTACAGTGTGACAGGGGCGTATTTTCGAAAAGAATTGCGAATTCTGTTTTTTTACAAATCCCCGGCCATGAAAGACTATCGACGCTACAGCCACTACACGACAACGCCAAATTCTTGGGTTTGACTAAGAATTTGCTGCTTAAAAGACTTGTTCATTTTGAAGCAAAAACCAGAAGAGTTGCCCCTAGAAACGGTTTGACGATTGGTTCTTGGCAGCCATTTTGTCAAAACACATTTGTGCATACTGTTACAGACACATAGTGCTTTAAGTTGGTATAGAGACAGATTTTTTGTGAAATCCAGTGAAACCTTGTTTGGAATGGAATGTGAACACTCTGAAAGAGATATTGTGTTGGCAAACCGAATGGAGTGATATCAGGTGTCATAAGAAATGCTTGAGTTTGTAGTGATTAAAATAAATTCAGAAGTGCTCTGCATCTTTTCTGGATGGTTGGAAAAAGTTTGGAGTCAAATTGAGTGGTCATTTGGATTCTTGAAATGAGCCATTCCTACTCGAGGAAATCCGACATCTTTTTCAAGAGAAAATTTGGTATTCCTGGAGCACAGTGTTTGGTGTCATGCACTTCAGAGGAGTTAAATGAACCGTTGGATTTGGATTAGATGGTCTTTGGATTCTTCTAAAGGAGTGACTTTGGATTCTAAAGGAGTGACTTTGGATTCTAAAGGAGTGAGTCTTCAAGAATTGCATTAGAATTCTTTCTGGAAAGGCTGTCTTTGGATTCTTCTAAAGGAATGCCTCTGTAAGGCTGTCTTTGGATTCTTCTAAAGGAATGCCTCTCTAAGACTGTCTTTGGATTCTTCTAAAGGAATGCCTCTGTAAGACTGTCTTTGGATTCTTCTAAAGGAATGCCTCTGTAAGACTGTCTTTGGATTCTTCTAAAGGAATGCCTCTGTAAGACTGTCTTTGGATTCTTCTAAAGGAATGCCTCTGTAAGACTGTCTTTGGATTCTTTGAAAGGAATGCCTCTGTAAGACTGTCTTTGGATTCTTTGAAAGGAATGCCTCTGAAAGACTGTCTTTGGATTCTTTGAAAGGAATGCCTCTGAAAGACTGTCTTTGGATTCTTCTAAAGGAATGCCTCTGTAAGACTGTCTTTGGATTCTTCTAAAGGAATGCCTCTGTAAGACTGTCTTTGGATTCTTCTAAAGGAATGCCTCTCTAAGACTGTCTTTGGATTCTTCTAAAGGAATGCCTATGTAAGATTGGCTTTGGATTCTTTGAAAGGAATGACTTTCTGACTTTGCCTTTGCATGTTGTGAACTCTCTGAAATGTATCGTTTATGTGTGCACCCTTTTGCTTCAAAATGACAATTTTTTTAAGCAGCTTTTATTCTTAACTATTCCTTTGCACATCTTTCTGACCTCATGCTCAAAATAGGACTTTAATATCCAGATAGAGCTCAAAATAGGACTTTAATATCCAGATAGAGCTCAAAATAGGACTTTAATATCCAGATAGAGCTCAAAATAGGACTTTAATATCCAGATAGAGCTCAAAATAGGACTTTAATATCCAGATAGAGCTCAAAATAGGACTTTAATATCCAGATAGAGCTCAAAATAGGACTTTAATATCCAGGTAGAGCTCAAAATAGGACTTTAATATCCAGGTAGAGCTCAAAATAGGACTTTATTATGTGAAAAGAGCTCAAAATAGGACTTCAATATGTGGACAAAGCTCAAAATGTGGACAGATCGCGTAACAGGACTTCAAAATATAGCATTCAATATCTGGATGTTGACAGCTGAAATCTGACTCGTAGTTTTGGTAAATTACTTGCCTTATGCTCAAAATGTGAAATTTCACGTGATTTCAATGTGTTGACTTCCATCAAATTTTTCAAAGTTTCATTATCAAAATTTGACTTATGCTCATGGGAATGTTTCTCAATATTCGTCTGCCTTATTAAAGGGAGATAACTACATTTGAGTTTCTTTGATTGGTGGTTGACTATATAAAAACTTATTTAGCTGTTGTTTAACATCTAATTATTTGATTTACCAGCTAAAAGAACTTCATTTAAAGAGATTGTAAAAAGGTTTTCTAAATTTTTTATGTGTATCAGGGACACTGATAGCATCAATTTACACCATTCCAATTTTCAATCAGATGTCTGTGGTTTCTGTAATTCCACTAAAACTAAGTGTTGGATGACGTAACTAACTGCTAAAAATTTATACTAGCATATACAGTTAAGTGTTTCTATATTTACAGGAGCCACAGACGTCTGATTGAAAATTGGAATGATGTAAATTGATGCTATCAGTGTCCCTGATACAGATATAAAAATTTGGAGAACTCCTTTACAATCTTTTTAATATATTTTAAATAAGCTATGTGGACTCTCAAGATTAGATTGTAGACTACAAGCTGCAGATAGAGACTTGAAATTGAAAATATTTCTGAATTATCCCAGTGTACACCTTATTGTATGTTTTAAGGGCTTTCAATACATATATTAACTTTTGTAGATTTGTTTTTCTAATTTAATTACTTTTTATGTTTGTAAATGATTTCTACTTTAAAGTTTTCATATTAACTAATTTAGTTTAAAGGGACAGATGCGCCATTATTTGACCAATCATACTTAAGTCGCAGAAACTGGAATTTTTTAGCTTAGCCAATCAGTTATAGTGTTCACAGCTCACTGTCGAAATTTGAATCTTCAAATCCATGTGTGTCTAGAATTATCCGTGTTTGAAAGTTAAAATGACGACTCGTCTTTTCTTGAGACACTGTCATATATAGAAAAGACATCTATAGAAATAGGAAAAGAAATTCCTAGTTTGAGAAATTTTTAAAGGAATTATGTGATTTTTGTACATTTCTAGTACTTCTGAAGATTATTTACATATATTCAAGACTTAAATCAAGCCCCCAAAATGGTGCATCTGTCCCTTTAAGCAACCCTCACACCAGTTGTGTATGGTAGTGAAAAATGGTGTGATGGCACATCTTTTTTGAGTATATAGAACTGAAAAAACTGCAAAAAATAAAGCAACAGGAAAAACACCCCTCATTTCAATAATGACCCTTCCCAACTCTCTTTCATAAACATTACCAGCGTGCATTTGTGGGAGGGTTCACATGAGGTCTGGGGATGTCATCTTGCCCCCATTTTCTCAACAAGAAAAAAATTGGTCATTTATGTTGAATTTTTCATTGAATTCTTACAACCAAAATGATTGCAAGATTTTTTGAGAAATTGACGGGCAAATGTTCCATTGACACCCCTTCACCTGATGTGAACTCTTCCAAAAATGCATTATATTTAGGCATTTGACAGCGGGATAGAAAGGTCCATTATTCAAACTAGGGGTGTTTTGCCTGTTCCTCTAATTTTTGTTCTCTGTACATTCCGTGAAATCTTCATCAGGGCTATTTTGATCTGTCAAGGGTGTATGAGCTTTTTCAGTACCTAACCCTTGATCACATAGGCTACTATTTTCAATAGAGATCATTTTACATTTAAAATATAGGATGTCAAATCTATCGATGAATCTAATTGGTCAAGAACTAAAATTTCAACCAATCGAAACTAGTATAGGCTTGTGCTTGTCTTAGGTACAGACACCAAGCCGACTCTCGAAAGCACTGGCACAGGCATCCGAATTTTTCTTACCTTGAGGAGGATTCAAACCCACTGCATCTTATTGCCTAGCAGACAATCCAACTCACTACAGACTGAGCTATTCCACTGCTGTGGAGTATATTAGGTAGTAACATTGCGGTAAAGTTATGTTACGAAAGCACGGGCCCAGGAAGTGTTAGGGTGATACAAGGCTTGTGTGATCAAGGGACAGAGATATTTGTACTCTTTGTAACATCATCGTTGTTATGTTCATTTATACAAACATTCTGTTCACCTGATTCCAATCTTTTATATAAATCATGAAATAAACTTATTTAAATTCACTAGATATGTGAACTCTCTGAAATTAATGCGAAGTTGACTTACCCAGTTCTGAAGAATGGTGCCAAGTGTCCCAGTTCACTATCAACAGACCCTTTAACTTAAATTCTCTATTAAACTTTATTAGCTATGTGAACTCTCTGAAATTAATGTGGAGTTGACTTACCCAGTTCTGTAGAATGGTGCCAAGTGTCCCATGCTCTTATTCACTATCAACAGACCTTTTATCAGCTTATGTGAACTCTCTGAAATAGAATATATTTTGCAGAATAGAATCCAGTGTTCCAAAGATGCAAGCATGCTCTAACTAACTAGCAACAGACCCTTTGGCCTAAGTTCTCCATCAATTCAATTAGCTATGCGAACTCTCTGAAATAGAATCTGATTTTGAAGAATAGTATCCAGTGTCCCATGATCTAACTGACTAAGTTTTGTAATGGAAAAAAGGATACACATGCAGTGTGTAATGAGGGAAATTTTACCAGGACTGATGCTAAGCCTTTGTTTATTGTTCCCCTTGACAACTAGATGCTATTTCCATGTCAGTTTCTTCAACCTGTATCATCAGATGAGATGGGAGGGGGGTGGGATGGGATGACTAGGTTGAAAAATTCGCAGGTATTATCTCGATCAATACCAGAATGAAATCTTAGACAAGAGTTGTGAATGACCTTTGGTGTAGGCTATATCATCAGGTGAGGGGTAAGTAAGTGCTCCCCTACGCCCCACCCTCACTCCTTTGAAAAAGGTGATACACCTTTGGTGTAAGCTCATCAAGTGAGATGTAAATAAGTGCCCCCCCCTCCCCCCTCCTACAAAGAATGGTGATTGACCTTTGGTGTAAGCTGTATCATCAGGTAAAGGGCAAGCAAGTGCTCATATTGACATATTTTGGCATATTTCATTGACATATTTTAATGACATAGTTGAATGACATATTTTGGCATATTTCATTGACATATTTTGGCATATTTTAATGACATATTTTGCCATATTTTAATAACATATTTTGGCATATTTCATTGACATATTTTGGCATATTTCATTGACATATTTTGGCATATTTTAATGACATACTTTGGCATATTTTAATGACATATTTTAATGACAAATTTTGGCATATTTCATTGACATATTGGGGCATATTTTAATGACATATTTAGGCATATTTTAATGACATATTTTAATGAAATATTTAGGCATATTTTAATGAAATAATTTGGCATATTTTAAAGACATATTTTGGCATATTTCAATGACATATTTTGGCATATTTTAATGACATATTTTGGCATATTTTAATGAAATATTTTGGCATATTTTAAAGTCATATTTTGGCATATTTTAAAGACACATTTTGGCATATTTCAATGACATATTTTGGCATATTTTAAAGTCATATTTTTGCATATTTTAAAGACATATTTTGGCATATTTTAAAGAGATATTTAGGAATATTTTAATGAAATATTTTGGCATATTTTAATGACATATTTTGGCATATTTTAAAGTCATATTTTGAAGACATATTTTGGCATATTTTAAAGACATATTTTAATGAAATATTTTGGCATATTTTAATGAAATATTTAGGCATATTTTAATGAAATATTTTGGCATATTTTAATGAAATATTTAGGCATATTTTAATGAAATATTTTGGCATATTTTAATGACATATTTTGGCATATTTTAATGAAATATTTTGGCATATTTTAATGAAATATTTTGGCATATTTTAATGAAATATTTAGGCATATTTTAATGAAATATTTTGGCATATTTTAAAGACATATTTAGGCATATTTTAATGAAATATTTTGGCATATTTTAATGACATATTTTGGCATATTTTAAAGACATATGTAGGCATATTTTAATGAAATATTTTGGCATATTTTAAAGACATATTTTAATGAAATATTTTGGCATATTTTAAAGACATATTTAGGCATATTTTAATGAAATATTTTGGCATATTTTAATGACATATTTTGGCATATTTTAAAGACATATGTAGGCATATTTTAATGAAATATTTTGGCATATTTTAATGACATATTTTGGCATATTTTAAAGACATATTTAGGCATATTTTAATGACTTATTTTTGCATATTTCATTGACATATTTTGGCATATTTTAATGACATATTTTGGCATATTTTAATGACATATTTTAATGAACAAGTTGTCTTTAAGTATTTTTTATTCATTAATCTATTTTTTTTTTGCAGACAAAGACAACAGTTTTGGTTTCTCCTATTAGACATTTGATCAATCACATAGATCTGTGTTCATTACGATTACAACCAAAGGTACTTGACAAATATTTTGTTTTAATATCCAAATGTTCCTTAATATTATTGTGTTTTAATATCCAAACGTTCATTACAAATATTGTGTTTTTATATCCAAATGTTTCTTAACAAATATTGTGTTCTAATATCCAAATGTTCATTAGCATTATTGGGTTTTAATATCCAAATGTTCCTTACAAATATTGTGTTCATATATCCAAATGTTCTTGACAATTATTGTGTTCTTATATCCAAATGTTCTTGATAATTATTGTGTTTTAATATCCAAATGTTCCTTACAAGTATTGTGTTCTAATATCCAAATTCACTAATGAATAATGTAATAACCTCTTTGTTAAACTTATGTAATCTACATATGTGACACATGCATAAGGCGGAGCTTAATATGTCACTCAATTTGTAGCAGATTAAAGACACTTTTTCATTGACAGTTTAGTAAATGAATAATACATTGATATCTTTGTTAAACGTAAGCAATCTATATATGTGACACATGCATAAGGCGGAGCTTAATATGTCAATCAATTTGCAGTAGACTTAAGACACTTTGTTATTGAAAAACACTGATAGCATCAATTTACACCATTCTAATTTTCAATCAGACGTCTGTGGTTCTTGCAATTCCATTAAAACTAAGCATTTTAGTTCAGTGGCATATAGATATTGTTTTGTGCCAAAAATGGAAATTTATGGGATACGGTTTAAGAAATTGTGTTTATTTTCATAAAATTTAATTTTAGTTTGTTATTCCTATTTAAGATTGTTATTTTGTTGTTACTCTTGTATTTGTTATCGGGAGCCGCGGTGGCTCAGTGAGTTAAACGCTTGCTCACTAACCTGAAGGTCCAGGGTTCAATCCTGGCATAGGTCGAGATAATACCTTCGAATTTTTCAACCCGGTTTCCCCTGTCAGTGATGTAGGTAAGAGGGGCTGACATGGAAAAAGAGTCTAGTCGTTCGGATGGGACAATAAACCGAGGCCCCGTGTGCTACAGACTGTGAACGTTAAAGATCCCTTGACAGTTGGAAATCGAAAAAGAGCAGGCTAATGCCGCTGTCCTGGCAAAATTTCCCTCATTGCACCCTGCATGGCGTTGCCCGTCTTCATTAGCCCACATGGTGCAGAAAAGTAGGACGTAAAACACCATTCATTTCATTTTTATTTGTTATCTGTTTTATTTTTGCTTGAATTTCTAATTTGACTTTTCTGGTATTCTAATTTCAAATTTTGATTTAAGTTATTTTTTTTTGTTTTATTTTAATATTTCATGTTTCTTTATGATACTTTTCGCATTTGATCTGTTTTTTTTATTTTTGCATCTTAGAATTTTATTTTAATTATTTTGTATTGAAGTTACTTTGTAATTTATTTTACTGGTTTTTATTTTTAAAATCCAAAATAAAACTTGAAAATTTCAATCCAATCTTTTGAAGATATCCCTAAATATTTCTCTGGGATGAAAAATTGGCAAACTTTTTAGGGTTTTTTTTACAGGCTTACCCTATATTTGGACACCAAGTATTTTTAGATTTAGGGAAGTAAGGATGGTTTAGTTCACTTGCTTCAAATCTTCAAATAGTTTGGTCCAAAAGTCAGTTCAAAACTGTCCAAAAGGGGTGTAAGGCTGGTAGAATTCAATGCTTAAAAGTTTGTCAAAGACACAAATATCCAATTTTTCATGAAAATAAACGCAATGTTGAAGAGACAAACTGAAGGGGCTTTAAAAATATGCATAGATAATGCATAATTCCAACTTTGAAGAAAGTTGATGAAATTGTCCTATTTCCCAATCTAACATCCCTTAAAAATAGAATAGACCCTTCTAAATACAGTGTTCATAGTGAACACTACTCACTAATCAGGTCATTGACCTAGTGAAGTGAGTGATTTATGAATACCTACTCACTAGAGTGAGCTGATTTAGAGAAGAGCTCACCCCATTTTCAGGTTAAAATGTACCTTTTTGAAAATTGGTGAGTACTAGTGAGTAGTGTTCACTACTTTTCTGGTTAAAATGTCCAATTTTGGAGGGGGTGAGTAGATTTCGAAATCTACTCAGTTTCAGTTAACTGTTAGTGAGTACTGGTGAGTAGTGTTCACT
>NW_008710371.1:471106-473268 GCF_000327385.1 Lottia gigantea
CCCTCCAAAATTGGACATTTAACCAGAAAAGTAGTGAACACTACTCACTAGTACTCACTAACAGTTCACTGAAACTGAGTAGATTTCGAAATCTACTCACCCCCCTCCAAAATTTGACATTTAACCAGAAAAGTAGTGAGTAGTGTTCACTAGTACTCACCAATTTTCAAAAACGTACATTTTAACCTGAAAATGGGGTGAGCTCTTCTCTAAATCAGCTCACTCTAATGAGTAGGTATTCATAAATCACTCACTTTACTAGGTCAATGACCTGATTAGGTGAGTGAGGAGTGAGTACTGATTGGAATAGTCTATATTCTTTAGGTCAAGGGGTGTTAGGATGGGCTAGCTTATTTATCTGCTAAAATAGGGGTGTTCGAAGAGTCTACCCTGTAAAATTTCCAAGGGTTTATAGGTTGGACCACTTCTATTTCATTATAATAGGGGTGTTTTTGCTTAAATAGTCAAATAAGCATATACACATTCTATGATGGAATCGGCGCCTTTAAGACCCAAACTCATGATGCCAAGTTCTTCAGAATGTCAAGAGACACTCTGCTGCTGCCTGCAGGAAAGAATAAAAGAATAACAGGCATTCAAATTTCAAAACAAATGGATTTTATTATTTACAAAAACATATATTGTAATACAAACTTTAAAAAATAAATACAATCTAAAATATCCATTAAAACCTATAGAAAATTGTACACAAGGCTTAAAGATGGGTTCCCTTCTTTTCATTTATGAAAATGAAAATGCTAATACTTATATGAATAGAAAGTAGAGGTGTTCTAATGATTTGGAAAAATACCCGTTTGTCTCACATGTCCATAATTAATTCATAATTAGCTAAATTAGAAGAGAATTACCAGCAGAATTCCAATGAATGACCGATCAAGAACCTCAAAAAGTCTTTTTTTGTTTATCCAGACTGTACATACATGGACATTTATGATTGGTTAAAACTCTTAATTATATGCAATAAGAACATAATGATATGATTAAGAATACATGATAATTCATTAGAAACACCAGTTAATCAAATAGTTTGCTTAATTTGACACTAAAAAATAAGGAAACCCATCTTTAAGAATTATAAAACATATCCTTAATAAAGATGGAATACACCTACATGACAGAAATACTCCTGGTTGTCTGTAAATTGAGTAAGAGATGGTACCAAAACACTTTCTGTTATTTTATTTCAAGTTCTGTTAGTTCTAAGACATAATGGAGAACTTTTGTACATTATTAAAGGGATTGTAAAGAGGTTTACTAATTTTTTTATGTGTATCAGGGACACTGATATCATCAATTTACACCATTCCAATTTTCAATCAGACGTCTGTGATTCTTGTTAAAGGGATTGTAGAAAGGTTTTCTGAATTTTTTATGTGTATCAGGGACACTGATAGCATCAACTTGTACCATTCTAATTTTCAATCAGACGTCTGTGGTTCCTGTAATTCCACTAAAACTAAGTGTTTGATGATGTCACTACTTGCAAAATAAGAATTTTGGCATGTTTTTAATTAAAGGGATTGTAAAGAGGTTTTTCTAAATTTTGTATGTGTATCAGTGTCCCTGATACACATACAAATTTTTAGAAAACCTCTTTACAATCTCTTTCATACCAGCTTGTCTCATTAATTGTTTCAGTTAAAATGAATTGCTCTCTCCAATTGGCCAAATCTCCCGGGGGGGACACAACAATTAAGTTAATGGACATGTTCCTTTAAATGACATGTTGAACTCCCTAGTGAGGAGTGGTATCAGGATATTACCTTCTCTTTTCTTGTGATTTTACAAAAGTTCTCCATTATGTTTCAGAGTGTTTATCAGTGTCCACGATACACATAAAAAAATCTCTTTACAATCTCTTTCATTCTAAGACTACAAATAGACTAGATAGGAAAAATCGATACTGTAGAAAATACACAAACATAATGTAGACAGGATTCCATTCCACCTTTTTAAAAATATCGATAATCCAACACCACTCACTGTAACAGACACCCTACTTTGTCTATTCGTGTCTTTAGAGCAAATCAACAATCCATAACTAAACAAAAATTCGTCATCTTTTGTAACCTTTAGAAGAACACAAGTTGGTATGCAAATTTTTACTATCTGTTCGACCAATCATACTTTAGTGTCAGAAA
>NW_008710371.1:473318-485009 GCF_000327385.1 Lottia gigantea
TGATGAACTCTAGTGAACACTACTCACTAGGACTCATTAACAGTTCACTAAACCTGAGTAGATTTCGAAAACTACTCACCCCCCTCCAAAATTGGACATTTTAACCAGAAAAGTAGTGAACACTACTCACTAGTACTCACTAACAGTTAACTGAAACTGAGTAGATTTCGAAATCTACTCACCCCCCTCCAAAATTGGACATTTTAACCAGAAAAGTAGTGAGTAGTGTTCAGTAGTACTCACCAATTTTCAAAAACGTACATTTTAACCTGAAAATGGGGTGAGCTCTTCTCTAAATCAGCTCACTCTAGTGAGTAGGTATTCATAAATCACTCACTTTACTAGGTCAATGACCTGATTAGGTGAGTGAGGAGTGAGTATTGCTTGGAATAGTCTATATTCTTTAGGTCAAGGGGTGTTAGGATGGGCCAGTTTATTTTTCTGCAAAAATAGGGGTGTTCGAAGAGTCTACCCTGTAAAATTCACAAGGGTTTATAGGTTGGACCGCTTCTATTTTATCATAATAGGGGTGTTTTTGCTTAAATAGTCAAATAAGCATATATATCATTCTATGATGGAATCGGCGCCTTTAAGACCCAAACTCATGATGCCAAGTTCTTCAGAATGTCAAGAGACACTCTGCTGCTGCATGCAGGAAAGAATAAAAGAATACCAGGCATTCAAATTTCAAAACAAATGGATTTTATTATTTACAAAAACATATATTGTAATACAAACTTTAGAAAAATAAATACAATCTAAAATATCCATTAAAACCTATAGAAATTTATACACAAGGCTTAAAGATGGGTTCCCTTAGTTTTATTTATGA
Source organism: Lottia gigantea (assembly GCF_000327385.1). NCBI lineage: Eukaryota > Metazoa > Mollusca > Gastropoda > Lottiidae > Lottia > Lottia gigantea. The sequence continues at coordinate 474,151 of NW_008710371.1, forward strand.
AAATGAAAATGCTAATACTTATATGAATAGAAAGTAGAGGTGTTCTAATGATTTGGAAAAATACCAGTTTGTCTCACATGTCCATAATTAATTCATAAGCTAAATTAGAAGAGAACTACCAGCAGAATTCCAATGAGTGACCGATCAAGAAAGGTCAAAAAGTATTTTTTAGTTTATCCAGACTGTACATACATGGACATTTATGATTGGTTAAAACTCTTAATTATATGCAATAAGAACATAATGATATGATTAAGAATACATGATAATTCATTAGAAACACCAGTTAATCAAATAGTTTGCTTAATTTGACACTAAAAAATAAGGAAACCCATCTTTAAGAATTATAAAACATATCCTTAATAAAGATGGAATACACCTACATGACAGAAATACTCCTGGTTGTCTGTAAATTGAGTAAGAGATGGTACCAAAACACTTTCTGTTATTTTATTTCAAGTTCTGTTAGTTCTAAGACATAATGGAGAACTTTTGTACATTATTAAAGGGATTGTAAAGAGGTTTACTAATTTTTTTATGTGTATCAGGGACACTGATATCATCAATTTACACCATTCCAATTTTCAATCAGACGTCTGTGATTCTTGTTAAAGGGATTGTAGAAAGGTTTTCTGAATTTTTTATGTGTATCAGGGACACTGATAGCATCAACTTGTACCATTCTAATTTTCAATCAGACGTCTGTGGTTCCTGTAATTCCACTAAAACTAAGTGTTTGATGATGTCACTACTTGCAAAATAAGAATTTTGGCATGTTTTTAATTAAAGGGATTGTAAAGAGGTTTTTCTAAATTTTGTATGTGTATCAGTGTCCCTGATACACATACAAATTTTTAGAAAACCTCTTTACAATCTCTTTCATACCAGCTTGTCTCATTAATTGTTTCAGTTAAAATGAATTGCTCTCTCCAATTGGCCAAATCTCCCGGGGGGGACACAACAATTAAGTTAATGGACATGTTCCTTTAAATGACATGTTGAACTCCCTAGTGAGGAGTGGTATCAGGATATTACCTTCTCTTTTCTTATGATTTTACAAAAGTTCTCCATTATGTTTCAGAGTGTTTATCAGTGTCCATGATACACATAAAAAATCTCTTTACAATCTCTTTCATTCTAAGACTACAAATAGACTAGATAGGAAAAATCGATACTGTAGAAAATACACAAACATAATGTAGACAGGATTCCATTCCACCTTTTTAAAAATATCGATAATCCAACACCACTCACTGTAACAGACACCCTACTTTGTCTATTCGTGTCTTTAGAGCAAATCAACAATCCATAACTAAACAAAAATTCGTCATCTTTTGTAACCTTTAGAAGAACACAAGTTGGTATGCAAATTTTTACTATCTGTTCGACCAATCATACTTTAGTGTCAGAAACAGGAATTTTTTAGCTAAGCCAATCAGTAATAGTGTTCACAGCTCACTGTTGAAATTTGAACCTTCAAATCCATGTGTGTTCAGAATTATTCATGTTTGAAAGTTAAAAATTTGTCTGGAATTTTAGTGAGACTATGCCATATATAGAAAACACATATATAGAAATAGACAGTGAAATTTCTAGTTTGAGGTATATTTGAAGGGATTATGTGATTTTCGTGTGTTTTAGTATTTCTTAAGACTATTAAAGCACAATAAAGACCCAAATCAATCCCCGAAAATGCCGACTGTTCCCCTTTAAGTTTTTTCTTTCAAAGTTCTTTGGTATAAATAAGTGAAAATTTGTCCTATCATCATAAAATCTAGAGACATCATCCTTGTCTTGGTGAAAATCTACTGACCATTATTCAAAGATAGTGGACCACAGCCATATACGCCCACCACGGCATGCGGATGGTAAATATTCAAGATTTTGGGGCAAGGGCAATAACTCTGCTTCTAAGGGTCAAAAATAGCTCAAATTCGAACTTGATCTTTGTTTTATAAATATCTATACACATACCGAATTTCATTTGATTCCATCAAAAAATCTAGTTTTTAGAGCGTTTACAAGCAAATGTTGACGGGTGGACGGACGGAGTGTTTACGAGCAATTGATGTTGATAGAAGCACTTACTGTATAGAGGTTAATGGGCGATAACTCCTCAAAACTGACGTAAGAGGCCTAAATCTTGAAAAAGTCTTAAATTTAATCAGAAGTAAACTAAACTTTCTCAAACCTTTCGATTTAGGTCTTTGGGGCAAGGGCAATAACTCTGCTTCTAACGGTCAAAAATAGCTCAAATTCAAACTTGATCTTCGTTTTATGAATATGTATAGACATACCGAATTTCATTTGATTCCATCCAAATAAAAACTAGTTTTTAGAGTGTTTACAAGCAAAAGTTAATGGACGGACAAACCAACAGACCGACAGGGGTGCCGACAATATACGTCCACATAGAGAGATGTGGGCGTATAAAAATGAAATGAATGGAGTTTTACATCCTACTTTTCTGCACCTAATTGGACAACACCATGTAGGGTGCAATGAGGGAAATTTTGACAGGACAGCAGCATTAGCACAGCCTGTAGCATCCTAACAATTAAACACTTTTTCCATGTCTTACCTGCATTGGGCTGGTGGCTCAAAGAGTTGTTCGCTAACCTGATGATCCAGAGTTCAATCCTGGCATAGATCAAAATAATACCTTCAGATTTTTCAACCCTGTTTCCCCCTGTCAGTGATACAGGTAAGAGAGGCTGACATGGAAAAAGCGTCTAGTCGTTCGGATGGGACAATAAACTGAGGCCCGGTGTGCTACAGGCTGTGCACGTTGAAGATCCCTCGACAGTTGGGAAAAAGAGTAGGCTAATGCCGATGTCCTGGCAAAATCTCCCTCATTGCACCATGCATGGCGTTGTCCTTCTTCATTAGCCCACATGGTGCAGAAAAGTAGGACATACAACTCTAGGCTATAGAAGTATGAAGGGATTCTAATTTTCAATCAGACGTCCGTGGTTCCTGCAATTCCACTAAAACTAAGTGTTTGATGATGTCACTAATTGTAAAATAATGCCATTAAAATATGTCAAATAATGCCATGAAAATATGTCAAATAATGCCATAAAAATATCTCAAAATATGCCATGAAAATATGTCAAATAATGCCATGAAAATATGTCAAATAATGCCATTAAAATATGTCAAATAATGTCATTAAAATATGCTGAATAATACCATTAAAATATGTCAAATAATGCCATGAAAATATGTCAATTACCTGTAAACATCTGCCAAATTATGGCATTAAAATCTGCCTGTATAGTAACTATGTCACCTATTCTTTAGAATTGCCAACATATGCCTGAAAAAAAAAAGTCAATATTGTTATTCATTTAACATCTAAATTTTACAAGGATAATAACTTAGGTTTACAAGAATCCTTTCTACCAGCTGGTCCTTGATCAAACCTCTTGGCATTGATCTCTCCTGGATGATTTGTACCCTGGATAAACTGGAATAATGAGGATCCTACCAACTGGTGCTTGGACAAATCACTTGGTCTTTTATCTTTCCAAGATTATCTGTACCCATTTACTGCTGAGCCTATTAGAATAATGAGGAAAGATGACTTATTCAGTACCCATTTACAGCTGGGTCAACTGGAATAATGAGGAAAGATGACTTATTCAGTACCCATTTACAGCTGGGTCAACTAGAATAAAGGTGAAAGATGACTTATTCAGTACCCATTTACAGCTGGTTTGATTGGAATTTTGAGGAAAGATGACTTATTCAGTACCCATTTACAGCTGGTTTGATTGGAATTATGAGGAAAGATGACTTATTCTATACCAATTTACAGCTGGGTTGACTGGAATAATGAGGAAAGATGACTTATTCTACACCCATTTACAGCTGGGTAGACTAGAATAACAAGGAAAGATGACTTATTCTACACCCATTTACAGCTAAATCCAATAGAATAATGAGGAAAGATGACTTATTCTGTACCCATTTACAGGTAAATCCAATAGAATAATGAGGAAAGATGACTTATTCAAGGTCATCAGAATTTCACAATAAACATACATATAAAATAATAACATGTCCATTTCATGCATCACATAATAAATGAGGTGTTCCTTCATTCATTTCATACTGCATAATACCTGTCTCAAATAATAAACTTAGTCATATATCACTACAGTTGAGAAAACAACATTAAAGGGAGAGGTGCTGCATTTTTTGGGGGTTGATTTGGGCCTTGGATTATATAAATAGTCTTCAGAAATATCAAAACTGTACGAAAATTGTATAATTTCTTTGATTTTATCCATAGAAAGAGTGGGAGTGCCCTTATTAGCTCTCAGTTCCCTTCTTACCCATACAAAAAGTGGGATTGCCCCTTTGACTAATTAACAGACACCTCCCAACTCATCCATTGTAAAAGTAGGAGTTCCCCTTTAAAATCATAAATCTCACAGCTCAATCTTTCCATAAAAAAAGTGGGATTGCTCTTTTAACCTATTAGCTCACATTCTCAACTCACACATGGAATAAGTGGGACTGATCCTTTGAATAATTAGCTAACATTGTAAAGGTAGGAGTGCCCCTTTAAAATCATAAATCTTACAGCTCTATCTGTCTAGAAAAAGTGGGATTAGTCCTTTAACTCATTAACTAACATTGTAAAAGTAGGAGTGTCTCTTATCATAAATCATAAATCTTTCAACTCAATCTGTCTAGAAAAAGTGGGATTCAACCTTTAACTGATTAACTGCCAGCTGTGGGCTGAGTGTATACATTAACAAGTTGAAACTGTTGGCAACAATATAAATTAACTGTTCACAACAAAATTTTCCGTCTCACTAGTTTAACATCAACTAGCAATGTGGTTTACAAACCTTCTTCTATGTTTGCTTTTTGGTGAGTTTCTTTTGAATTCTTCTGAATTTTTCAGAGTTTTTTTTTTTTTTATTACGTTTCATAATTTAAGCTAAATTAAGAATTCTTAATGCATCTTGAAAATTGTTTTGGAAAGTGGTATTTCATGCTCTGAACTTGTAAATGTTTTTGTATTTGTACTTTGGTAAGCTTGATACCATACTCTGAAATTTTCAGTATTTTTTGGTAAGTTTGATATCAGACTCTGAAATTGTCAGTGTTATTTTGGGTAAGCTTGATATACTCTGAAATATTCAGTGTTTTTATGTTAAGCTCATTACAATACTCTGAAATATTCAGTGTTATTTTATAAGCTTGATATCATGCTCTGAAATTTTCAGTGTTATTTTATAAGCTTGATACCATACTCTGAAATATTCAGTGTTTTTTGGGGTTATGTTGATATCATGTTGAAATTTTCAGTGTTATTTTTGAAAGCTTGATACCATACTCTGAAATATTCAGTGTTATTTTATAAGCTTGATACCATACTCTGAAATATTTAGTGTTTTTTGGGGTTATGTTGATATCATGTTGAAATTTTCAGTGTTATTTTATAAGCTTGATACCATACTCTGAAATATTCAGTGTTTTTTGGGGTTATGTTGATATCATGTTGAAATTTTCAGTGTTATTTTATAAGCTTGATATCAGACTCTGAAATATTCAGTGTTATTTTATAAGCTTGATATCATACTCTGAAATTTTCAGTGTTATTTTATAAGCTTGATATCAGACTCTGAAATTTTCAGTGTTATTTTATAAGCTTGATACCATACTCTGAAATATTCAGTGTTATTTTATAAGCTTGATACCATACTCTGAAATATTCAGTGTTTTTTGGGGTTATGTTGATATCATGTTGAAATTTTCAGTGTTATTTTATAAGCTTGATACCATACTCTGAAATATTCAGTGTTTTTTGGGGTTATGTTGATATCATGTTGAAATTTTCAGTGTTATTTTTGAAAGCTTGATACCATACTCTGAAATATTCAGTGTTATTTTATAAGCTTGATACCATACTCTGAAATATTCAGTGTTATTTTATAAGCTTGATACCATACTCTGAAATATTTAGTGTTTTTTGGGGTTATGTTGATATCATGTTGAAATTTTCAGTGTTATTTTATAAGCTTGATACCATACTCTGAAATATTCAGTGTTTTTTGGGGTTACGTTGATATCATGTTGAAATTTTCAGTGTTATTTTATAAGCTTGATACCATACTCTGAAATATTCAGTGTTTTTTGGGGTTACGTTGATATCATGTTGAAATTTTCAGTGTTATTTTATAAGCTTGATACCATACTCTGAAATATTCAGTGTTTTTTGGGGTTATGTTGATATCATGTTGAAATTTTAAGTGTTATTTTGGAAAGCTTGATATCATGCTCTGAAATTTTCAGTGTTTTTTTTTGTATCCATTTTCAAATACTTTGACTTTATTTCAGCATACAGTACCGGTTCAACTTTTCCAAATCTGTAAGTTATTTTTGTCAAATTTAACAAAAAGGTTATTTCTAAAGTTATATCTTTTATTTTTTTGTTATAAGGTTATAGGTAATATAAAAAAAAACTTTTTGACTTTATTTTCAGTTGTAATTTGTTCAGATGCAGATTTGATGTTTTTCTGTAGACTAATATACTTACCATCCATGATCTGACAAAAATCTTTATTCAATGGTGTTCATTGAAATGTTAATCATCAAAGTTGATGTGGATCAATTCATATCCAGCCAAGTAAAATGCTCTGTTTAATGAACAATTTTCCTGAACACAATTCAAAGAAAAATCTTGTCAGATCGTGGAGGGTAAGTATTAACCACAGAAAGCATGAAACCAAATATCTAGATCAACCTTATTCATTGCGAACTTTCTTAATATTTTTAGATTCCACACTGGAAGAGTAGAGGAAATTTCTTTAAGATTTGCGGACAGAAATTCCAATACCAAAATAGAAGCCGACGAGTTTCAAAGAGAGATAATGAAATACGACACCAATTGTACGTAATGTCATATATATTTGAACGTAATGTCATATATACTTGAATGTAATGTCATATACCCTGAATGTAATGTCATATACCCTGAATGTAATGTCATATACCTTGAATGTAATGTCATATACCCTGAATGTAATCTTATATACCTTGAATGTTATGTCATATACCTTGAATGTAATGTCATGTTATTTTTTATTTTAGATGATGGCAAACTATCCCAATCAGAATTATCCAACTGTATCATACCTTGGTCTTTTTTTCAATCCAATGGGGATGTAACCGATGTCCAACCTGCATTTATTGCAATGGATAAAAATAGTAAGTATACAGAGTATCACTTTTCAGAAAGAAAGTCTAACATGTAGTTTGGCTACAATTAAATCCATACTTGTATTTTCTTTTAATGCATCAGATGCCCTTATTGGAATTTTACGTCCTACTTTTCTAAGCCATGTGGGCTAATGAAGACAGGCAACGCCATGCAGATCAAGGGATCTTTAACATGCACAGCCTGTAGCACATGGGGCCTCGGTTTATTGTCCCATCTGAATGACTATACACTTTTTCCATGTCAGCCCTCTTACCTACATCACTGACAGGGGGAAACTGGGTTGAAAAATCTGAAGGTAACATCTCGACTTGTTCCAGGATTGAACCATCTGAGCAAGCGATTAACTCACTGAGCCACCGCGGCTCCCATATTATGTATTTAATGCATTTAATACAAATGATCAAGTAAGTTGTATTTCATTGTTTAAGATTTAGACCAAAACATTTTTCAAAATACTCTTATTCTAAAGATTTCACTTTTTTCTTTTTTCTAGATGATGGAAGTTTATCCTTCCAAGAAGCCAGAAATCCGTACTAATTTGATTGGAAAATAAACTGTCTGCACGAAAGTCTTCTTGCCTGAATTTGCCTTCTGAGACATATCTATCTAATTCAAAAAAGATACCCCATAGCACACTTCTTAAAACAAACGTCCTGAACTCGTCTCGAAATTTAGACATGAGAAAAAGTTCTACTTGTCCAACTTCAGTAGGGACGTACGTTGAAAATAGGTCAGTTGTGTGAGGGACGCAGGCTGAAAATAGGTCTTTGGTCTGAAGATCTCTACCTGTCAAATTTCAGTAGGGATGCAGGCTGAAATAGGTCAGATGTCTGAAGATCTCTACATGTCAAACTTCAGTAGGAATGCAGGCTGAAAATAGGTCAGTTTTCTGAAGATCTCTACTTGTCAAACTTCAGTTGGGTCACAGGCTGAAGTAGATCAGTTATCTGAAGATCTCTACTTGTCAAACTTCAGTAGGGACACAGACTGAAAAAGATCAGTTGTCTGAAGATCTCTACCTGTCAAACTTCAGTAGGGACACAGGCTGAAGTAGATCAGTTATCTGAAGATCTCTACTTGTCAAACTTCAGTAGGGACACAGGATGAAAAAGATCAGTTGTCTGAAGATCTCTACTTGTCAAACTTCAGTAGGGACACAGGCTGAAGTAGATCAGTTGTCTGAAGATCTCTACCTGTCAAACTTCAGTAGGGACACAGGCTGAAGTAGATCAGTTGTCTGAAGATCTCTACCTGTCAAACTTCAGTAGGGACACAGGCTGAAGTAGATCAGTTGTCTGAAGATCTCTACTTGTCAAACTTCAGTAGGGACACAGGCTGAAGTAGATCAGTTGTCTGAAGATCTCTACTTGTCAAACTTCAGTAGGGACACAGGCTGAAGTAGATCAGTTGTCTGAAGATCTCTACCTGTCAAACTTCAGTAGGGACACAGGCTGAAGTAGATCAGTTATCTGAAGATCTCTACTTGTCAAACTTCAGTAGGAACACAGGTTGAAAATAGGTCAGTTGTCTGAAAATATCTACCTGTCAACATGATTCAGGTTCTGTTTTAATATTCCTAATTCAAATTAGATACCAATTTTGTTTCTATTTTCATGATATTTTGTCTCCATTCTAATCTAACAAGTTTCGTTCCGCAGTCCTGTTCTAATGATGTTTTTTTTTTAAGCAATAAAAGCATCTCATGTAGAATTAAAAATGTACTCATGATCCACATTCCACATCACAAAAAAAAAACATAATCCAAAATAAGGTAGTGGCAGTTTAAAAAAAATTATCAGAAAAAAAGTAATCTAATTTGAATTGATTGGTTAATAATAATGTTATTAGAACAAGACTGCAGTTGAAAACTTGTTAGATTACAATGGAGAGGAAAAAATGTCAGAAAAAGTAGAAATGAAATTGTTTTGGTGGGGCAAAAAGGTCATTTAAGTATCGGCTACAGTCAATGCCACTAATGATATTGCCAGCTGTGTCACTTAATAATTATATGTTATGATAAGATAAGAATTGTCTGTTATAACAGCAACACAAGATCAAAACACTGATTAAAGGAACAGATGTGCCAATTTGGATCGGTTGATATGGGTTTTGAATATATGTAAATAGTCTTTAGAATTACTAGAAATGTACGAAAATCTCATAATTCCTTTAAAAATATCTCAAACTAGGAATTTTACTCACTAATTCTATAGATATCTTTTCTATATATCACAGTGTCTCAAGAAAAGACGAGTCGTCATTTTAACTTTCAAACGTGGCTAATTTCTGGTTTGAGATATTTTTGAAGGAATTTTGCAATTTCCATACATTTCTAGTACTTCTGAAGACTATTTATATATATTCAAGACTCAAATCAACCTTGGAAAATGGGGCCCCTGTCCTCTATATATGACAGTGTCTCAAGAAAAGACAAGTCATCATTTTAACTTTTAAACATGGATAATTCTGGACACACGTGGAATTGAAGGCTCAAATTTCAACAGTGAACACTATCACTGATTGGCTAGAAGATTTATGTTTCTGAGACTAAGGTAGGCCTATGATTGGTCAAAAAAATGGTGCATCTGTCTCTTTAAACCTATGTGCTAAAAAATTCTTATTGTTCGAACAATTGACACAACTGTCCTTTTAACAATGTTCTGTCCCATTTTTTTTTGCATGGGAATTTAAACTCCAAAAAAGTAGGCCTACCAAAACTTCAGTTGACAAAAATGCCAACCCCTGAAATAAATTACTATTTGTAAATATGGTCTTAGAAATATTCGCTTCACGTTCAAAATAATTTGGTGTTAAGGTGAAATGAGAATTTTACTCAAAGAAAGCACGGGCCTAGGTCGGATTTGGTCAAATATGATTAAGGCCTACTATCAGAAGTAGGCCTACAGTAAGAAAATCAAAGAAAAAATAGGCCCTGTTAAATGGGGACATTCTGTAGGCCTAACTATGAAGGTGCGGATGTTTTAAACCTATTTAGATACCTCGAATCTGAAAAATATCATACCATCATTTTTTCACTACACCATTTATGTCATGTCTCTGGTTCCATCAAAGTTTTTTTTAAACGAAACTGATCTCACATTGGCCATTTGAAACCATGTCATGTGGTCATGTGGTGCGAACAAAATGAATGTTACAGTTATACCCAACTCTAATGTACAATCATCGTAAGGGTAATTCAATATTATGTTAGAAAAAACGTATCTCTGGAGGTGTGGAAAAACCCCATTTAACAGTCTTTTTTTTCTGACAACTGTCAAAATATCCATTAGAGGCAGAGGCAGAGGGACAGAGTGCCAATTTTTTACCCATCATCATAAATTAGTCTCAGAAACGAGAATTTTTAGTCAAATGTCAAAACATCCATTAGAGGATGAAATAGTCAGATGATTTGGCCTTCTCAAGTCCCTGTGATGAAAAATAACAAATTGCAAAAATTACAGAGAATGTCATGCAAAATGGACGCTAGAATTGGGTTCTATAATAGTTAAACTACGTCTTACCATTATAAATATAAGATTTACATGTTTCTAACGATATCGTATGCAGTTGAAAAGTTGAAAAGTTGACAGAAATCTTCTATTTTATCGTCTGCACAGCA
>NW_008710371.1:485059-520185 GCF_000327385.1 Lottia gigantea
TGCACAGCAGGGCAATCCCAGAATGCCGTTGGTGTCAGTACCAAACATGGACACAGATTTTGATTATTCTAAAATAGGAATTGGAACTTTAGCAATGAAATGAAATGTAGTTTGATATCCTACTCTTCTGAATGTAACTGGGCTAATGACAGACGGACAACACCATGCAGTGTGAAATAAGGGAAATTTTTCTAAGATACGGTAGTGGAAATAGGAATTGAAACTTTGGCTTTTCAAATTTATGAAATGAAATGAAATGAATGGAGTTTTATGTGCTACTTTTCTGCACCATGTGATCTAATTAAGACAGGCAATGCCATGCAGTGTGCTATGAGGGAAATTTTGCCAGAACAGTGGCATTAGCATGCTCTATTTTGATTTCCAACTGTCGAGGGATCTTTAATTTGCACAGCCTGTTCACAAGGGGACTCGGTTTATTGTCCCATCTGATAACTTCAAATTTATGAAGGCAAGTAATGCTTTATAGTGTGCAATGAGGGAAACTTGGTGTGCATATTTGTGGCATTTTTCGATAATAGAAGCCCTGACAGGTAGAAAAACTGGGTGAATGTCTCAACTTTAGCCAGTTCACAATCTCAAGCTATTACGGACTGTGTCTTATACCTTGACTGCAATAATCATCTTTCTGGTATCAGCAGCAATTTGATTAGATTGTATGCCAGTAAATATGGCCCTCGACAGACAGACTGTAAACATTATGGTTTATTGTTCACAGACTTTCTGTCGAGGACTCTGATTGGCTGTATTCACTAAATTATAATCCAACCAAATCGCTGCATTTACAAGAAAGGCGATTAGATGCTGTGGGTTGGAATCCTCATGGTAAGAAAAATCCAGGCCATGTACTCTCGAAACGATCTTAGCGCTAGGATTTCCTAGAATCAATGTTAGAAGATAAGAATCTAGGATATCCTAACACTAAGATCGTTTTGAGAATACGTGGCCAGGAGACTCTCCCTTGGTTGCTAGGCCATTAAGTGCCTGGGTTCGAATCCTCCTCAAGGTAAGAAAAATTCTGATGCCTGTGCCAGTACTTTTGCGACTTAGTTATCAGACATGTAGGAGTTGTGATTGTTATTGATGAACAGCAAGCTGTGGCAGCTGATCCTTTGACAGGTATTGTGTGATATTGTCAGGCAACAGATTGCAACATATTTCTAGGTTACAAAAAGGCTAAAAATCAATCAAAAACTTGCACAATTCTTAAAGGGGTTAGTCCACTTAATGGGGTCAGTGATTTAAAAAGAAAACTTTCAGAGATAACGACTTAAGTTCACAAAAGATCCTTTCTACCAGCTGATTCTTGGTAAAACCTTTTGGTATTGATCTTTCCCGGATTATCTGTACCCATTTACAGCTGGGTTGACTGGAATAATGAGGGTCCTTTCTACCAGCTAGTCCTTGGACAAACCTCTTGTCATCGATCTCTCCTAGATTATCTGTACCCATTTACAGCTGGGTTGACTGGAACAATGAGGAAAGATGACCTATTCAAGGTCATCAACCTTTCAAACGCTTTAGATTTTTGCTAACAGTTTTGCTACGAAGGTTGAGATGGAGTGTGTCCCCCTGATGCAGGTAAGAGGGGCTGACATGGAAAAAGTGTCTAGTCGTTCGGATTGGACAATAAACAGAGGCCCCATGTGCTACAGTGAATGCTCCCTCGACAGTTGGAAATCAATATTGGCTTATGCCACTGTCTTGACAAAATTTACCTCACTGCACACTGTAGGGTCTGTAAGGTTGCATGAAGCCAAAGAGTTATAAAAAATTCATAATTATTTAAAAATGTCAACTATTTTAATAACAAAATGGTGCAAAAAGCTTTAACAAATAATTTACAAAAAAAAAAAAAAATGTAAAAATTGCTCCTAAATATTAATTAATATAATACAATTCAAAAATATTAAAATATTCCACTATGCCATTGACTAGCTAGGAATGTTCCTTGGTCTAATTTCACACTAGTTTGGGCAGTGAAATGCTTTCGAAATCACTGGCAGAGGAATCAGAATTTGCTTCATTAAGTTAACTGATTGGTCAATTACTAAACAAAGTTAAATTAAGTTTTATAAACCAATCAGATTGCAGAATTCTTTGATCTAATTTCACACTTAAGTAGTGAATTGCCACCAGGTTGACTCTCAAAATCACCGGCCACGACATCAGATTTTTAACCATTCTGTAATCTGATTGGTCAATTACTAAACAAAATTAAATGGAGTTATGTTAACCAATGGAACAACAGAATTGACTAAATCTGTAATATCTGTAATACTGAATTAACCAGTATGATGTAACAAGGGCATTTGAGTAGGTTATATGACACCCTTGATGCAGGAGCATAATATTCTTGATACCTCGCCTTACACAAACAAACTTTAATTGTTTCTGAACAAGATTATAGGAGGAATTTCTTCAGATCTTAGCACAAAAATTTAAAACAAAACATGTGTAGGACCACATTTGGTATAACTTTTGAAAGGAAGGCATAAAAATTGTTAGATCAAAATTATGAAACAAACTGAAATTGTTCTGAACACAACCTTAAGAAGAATTTCTTCAGATCATGGCTGACATGTAAAAAAATATTACAAACCATGTGAACTTCAATCCGATAAAGCAGCCTTCAAAATTCCATGATAATGAAAAGGTTAACAATTTAATTAATTTTAAAGGTCAACTTGCAGCTATCTGATAATTATATTGACTAAAATAACAACCTTATTAATTTCAAGCTTGATAGGGAATATTAAAGGGGCTAGCCCATTCTGTCAATGTGATTGTTGAATGGTGTTTTACAAATTGACAACAATATTGCCCGAGTGTACACAAAAATAAATGCGAAAATTAAGAATTCTTAGCTTGAGACAAGAAAAATTATAAAAAAATGCAAATATATTAAAGGGGCTAGCCCATTCTGTCAATGGAATTGTTGAAGGGTGTTTACAAATAATTGTCAGATTGACAATAATATTGTCCGAGTGTACACAAAAATAAATGCGAAAATTAAGAATTCTTAGCTTGAGACAAGAAAAATTATAAAAAAATGTAAATATATTAAAGGGGCTAGCCCATTCTGTCAATGGAATTGTTGAAGGGTGTTTACAAATAATTGTCAGATTGACAATAATATTGTCCGAGTGTACACAAAAATAAATGTGAAAATTTATAATTCTTAACTTGAGACAAGAAAAATTCTAAAAAATGTAAAAAAAAACTGCAAATATATTAAAGGAACTAGCCCATATTGTCAATGGTATTGTTGTAGAGTGTTCGCAAGTTCTTTGTCAACAAACTGACAGTGTGTCAACAATATTTTCCATATTTTGTGCATGTGTAATGAGAATTCTTAACTTGTGCCTTTGAAAAATTGTAAACAAAACTCCTCAAAACTTTGAATAGCAGTAAACCAAATTGTCAACACTTGGGAAATTCTTAACTTGGGACAAGAGAAATTGTAAACATAAACAAACAATGTAAACAAAACTGTCAAACTTGAGAATTTAAACTTGGGACAAGCAGAATTTTAAACAAGGATGAAAAAAAAATGCAAAATATTGAAAACAGTAAACAAAACTTGAGAATTCTTAGCTTGAGACAAAAATATTGTAAACAAAAACAAAAGGGCAAAATATTAATTAGCACAAAGCAAAAAAAATGAGAATTCTTAGCTTGGGACAAGAGAAATTGTAAACAATGTAAACAAAAATCGTCAAATGTTGACAATTCTTAATTTGGGACAAGAAGAATTGACAACAAAATATTAATTAGCACAAAGCGAAAAAAATGAGAATTCTTAGCTTGGGACAAGAGAAATTGTAAACAAAACAAACAAACAATGTCAACAAAAATGTCAACCTGGAGAATTCTTAGTCTGGGACAAGAGAAATTGATAACAAAATAACAAATAGCACAAAGTAATAAAAACAACATTAATTTTTCTGAGCAAGGACAAAAACTATTAACAATTGAAACAACATACTTATAAAGAAACAACACAACACAACACAACACAACACAATACAACACAACACAACACAACACATATCATATATATATAGAGCATTTCACAATCAACACATGATTTCAAACCCATGATTTTGTCATCTTTTTATTGACATAGGCATAGGGAGAGGAAAAAGTTAAAAACTATTACAAATTTCTACCGTGTTTCACTTTAGCAGATAAGAGCAGTAGCAATGTCTCATCAACACGTTAAAAACTATTACAAATTTCTACCATATTTCACTTTAGCAGATAGGAGCAGGAACACTGTCTATTAGACACGTTAAAAACTATTACAAATTTCTACCGTGTTTCACTTTAGCAGATAGGAGCAGTTTCACTTTAGCAGTAGCAATGTCTCTTCAACATATCAGAAACTTTTACATATTACTACCGTGTTTCACTTCATAATAAGTGTAATAAATATTCACAATGTCACATGATTTTCTACCTGACCAATCTAAGAGACTTTGCAATTAATGACATCATCAAACACTTAATTCTAATGGAATTGCAGGAACCACAGTCGTCTGATTGAAAATAAGAATGGTGTAAATTGATGCTATCAGTGTCTCTGATAAACATAAAAAATTTAGATAACCTCTTTACAATTCCCTTAAGAATTGTGCTCTCTAATCTAAAATGCTTCAAAAAATACATTGA
Organism: Lottia gigantea; assembly: GCF_000327385.1. Taxonomy (NCBI): domain Eukaryota; kingdom Metazoa; phylum Mollusca; class Gastropoda; family Lottiidae; genus Lottia; species Lottia gigantea. The sequence continues at coordinate 489,752 of NW_008710371.1, forward strand.
ACGAACACTGAACAAACATTGAACAAACATTGAACGAACACTGAACAAACATTGAACGAACATTGAACAAACACTGAACAAACACTGAACAAACACTGAACACTTAAATAGCAGTTAATAATATTTGGCACTTATTTATCAAGTTATGAACACAAATATCATCTAGATTACTGAAAGGTAGTTCGAGTCCTCCACTTATAAACCTTTGATCCAACTAGCCAATGTATTTATCATCACACATGCAGTGTGCAACAAGGGAAATTTCAACAAGAATTCTTGTTCAATTTCCAACTGTTGAGCGATCCTTTACGGGCACAGCCTGTAGCTCATGATCAGTTGAGAGCGAAATCTTAAACTAATCATATTCAAGGACTAGAATATCAGATCAATAGATCAAGGGTTTCATTTAAAAAACTCAAACTACCTTGCAAAAGCCAGATGTACAAATAAAAGCATTAAGTGAAAAAAGAATAATACTTGTGACCTCTTGTGTCGGTTTAAAAAAACCCATCATAATTAGAAAAAAAATAGACATCTGATTGGCTAATCTTATATTTTTGAACTTATTTCAACCAATCAAATTTGGTTGAACTTTTTACAGGGACAGATGCATCATTTTCAGGGGTTGATTTGGGTCTATTTCTATATATGACAGTGTCTCAAGAAAAGACAAGTCGTCATTTTAACTTTCAAACACAAATAATTCTGGACACAGATGGATTTGAAGGCTCAAATTTTGACAGTGAGCTGTGAACACTATTATTACTGATTAGCTTAGCTAAAAAATTCCTGTTTCTGAGACTTAGGTATGATTGGTCAAAAAATGGCACATCTGTCCCTTATGGCTTTCTAATAAGGATTTGTAGCCAAAATACTTTTGGTATATATTGAATATAAAAGAAAATGGTACAAAATTTACGTTCAAATCTGACCACATTTTCTGAATTTGGTTTCTGAGATTCTGTTTCACATTTTTTTGGGAGACTAGAATAAGCATTTAGACTAAAACTTAAAGGCTGCAACTTTTGGAGCAAAAAAGCAAGAGCCATTTTTTGGAACTACAACCTTTGGAATTCTGTAACTATAGTGAAAAAACATTTGATTCTTTATTCCAATCAAATGATGAATTAACCAATCAAATGATGAATTAACCAATCAAATGATGTATTAACCAATCAAATGATGTATTGACCAATCAAATGATGTATTAACTAATCAAATGATGTATTGACCAATCAAATGATGTATAGACCAATCAAATGATCAATCAATTAAATGAACAATCAATTCATCAAATGATGAATCAATCAATCAATCAAATGATGAATCAATCAATCAAATGATGAATAAATAAATCAAATGATGAGTTAGTCCATCAAATGATGAATAAATAAATCAAATGATGACTATAAAAATCAAATGATGACTTAGTCAATCAAATGATGAGTTAGCCAATCAAATGACTTAGTCAATCAGATGATAAATCAATCAAATGATGCATCAATCAAATAATAAATCAATCAAATGATGAATCAATCAAATGATGAATCAATAATCAAATGACCAACCCAATAAGCAATCAATCAAATGACCAAACAATCAATCAATCAAGAAGAATTCTTCATCTAAGAAAGCTCTGTCATTTTTCACTTCTTGTTCTTTGTCAACATCTTTATCTTTGGTAGAGAAATTATCTGTGGGAAATGTCTCAGACCGCGTTCTGGAAAATATAAATATAACTGAAAAATATCCAATGATTTCAAGTGAGAAATATATGCAGTCACTACAATTGGTCCTGAGAAAACTGTTTAACATGGGACGATTATTTTGGCGCTTGGCGAATTTTGATTTCAACTGCCATCGAATATCAATGATGACATTATCGCTGTTTTGACGTCATTGTCTACAGTGAGAAAATGGTGGCTTTCAACAAAGTTCTGATAATAAGACAATTTATATTTGCTATTTCCTTTCGAATCAGAATCATTTGTAAAGTTATTTGGACTGATAAGTCAGCTTATGTCATTCTCCGCCATCTTTGACGTGATATGATGCTGACATTGTTAACCAATGTTCTTGCATCTGATTGGATAAGCTATATACGCGATACATTTTTTTGCTGCAATTTTTAGTATTTTTTATGAATAGGCATACGCAAAAATGTATGAAAAAAATCGCTTTGAGCAACAAAAATCGTTCCTTAAAAAACAGCATATACAGATTAAAAAAAAAACTTTGTGCAATCCCTTTAAATCTGTTTTCAGACTATTGGCGCATTTACTCTACACTTATATTGTTCTGTGCCATACTCAGTCTGGAAGGAAACTAACTTTTTGCAGGAATCAGCCCACTTAAAATAGCACTGTGCCGTGCCCTCTCAACCTTTTTACACTGCCATTTTTTTCTGCCGAACTGTACTCGGTTCAGAAGTGACCTGGATATTTTTTGGCAGTCTAAATGCGACTCATGATATAAATATTTCTGCCACGTTAATTTCAAGGCTTCAAGGTGAGTTTCTGTTGAAATTGCAGGAGAACTATGTGTCAAATGTTCATTTTGAAAATCGCTATAGATAGCAGAAATTGGGTTCTATTCAGACCTATGCAAATTAGTGCATACACAAAAATCATTTACAAAAAAGGTGAAAAAACAAAAGCCATTTACTTTAATTGGGTGATATTGGGCCAATAAATATGCTGATCACCAAAACTGAAGGATTCGTCCCCTATCAGCTGTCGAGCCCAGGACTGGTTGTTATATGGTGGCTGCATCCCACCAAGTTCAGCTGGAAGAACTTCTTTACTAATATGTTGATGTAGAGTTGTTAGATTTATACCATGCATAACAATCTGTGGATTGAAATGAAATTGAAATGAAATTGAATTGAAATAGAATTGAAATAGAATTGAAAAGAAATGAAATGGAAAATAAATGGAAATGAAATGCAAAAAAGAAAAGAAAAAAGAATTGAAAATGAAATGAAATTGAAATGAAATTGAAATGAAATTGATATGGAAAAAAGAAAAGAAATGAAATGGAAAAAAGAAAAGAAAAATGAAATGAAAATGAAATGAAATGGAAATGAAATTGAAATAAACTTGAAATCTATTGGAAATATTTTCTTATATTAGGCTAACGAAGAGGGCACAAGGGCAGTGCCATGCAGTAAGCAATGAGGGAAATTTTGCCAAGACAGCAGCATTAGCTTATTCCGTTTTTCTATTTCCATCTGTTTGGGATCTGTACCAGGCACTTGCACTTGCTTATCCAAAACATGCGTTGACAGAAGATTTAAGCTTGAGTCAATTAGAAGACTACAGTACAACCATAACATAACTGAAGTGAATTTTACCTTATTTCTATTTTTCTCTTTTAAAAAGGGACGCAGTAATTTAAAGATGGCCTCTATATACCAGGGCTGGTTGACAAAATGAATGGCGGCAAACCGGGCTGGAAAACAATCCTACAAAAATAAAAAAACACATGTAAATTCTTCACCAATACAATGTAAATTGTAATAATATTTCAGGGCCTTTTGGATAACAATGTCATCAAACACTTAGTTTTAGTGGAATTGCAGGAACCACAGACATCTGATTGAAAATTAGAATGATGTAAATTGATGCTATCAGTGTCCCTGATACACATAAAAAATTTAGAAAACCTCTTTACAATCTCTTTTAAAAGCCTTTGAAATAGTAACCCAATAAACTCATTAGTTTTAGTGGAATTGCAGGACCAACAGAGGTCTGACTGATAATTGGAATAGTGCAAATCGATAAAATGGTGTTTCAGATAAAAGGCTTCTGATAAGAAGATGGCTCAAATTGCCAAGATGAGCTGTGAACACTATTAATCATTGGCTAAGCTGAAAAATTCCTGTTACTGAGACTAAGGTATGATTGACCCCCAAAAATGGTGAACTATGACCTTTTACACTAAAACACCAACCTGAAGACCTTCAATCATGAGTTTTATTACTGAGACTAAGGTATGATTGACCCCAGAAAAATGTGAACTATGACCTTTAACATTAAGAGACAGTAAGCCACCTGAAGACCTTCAATCATGAGTTTTAACACTTTAGGATTCAACCAAGTGGACTGTTTAAAGGTAAACTGACTCCAATCCACTACGACTGTAATTCCATTAATCTGAACCTCTTCCTCATCAATAAGTTTTTCTAACGTTAACAGAATTGCACGGTAAATGGCGGCAAGACCGTAGCGAGAATTATCCCAATTGGCGGCATACAACAACAGAATTCTTCGTCCACGATAATCACAATTTGGTAGCACTCCTGGAAGACCATCATTCAGCGCTTCCTTCACACCTTTTTCCGACGCCTGGAATCCTTTGAATAAGTTTTTGTTATTTTGTCGGTATTCAAAATATCTGGCGTAAAGTTTGAACGTTTCTTCCGTGTTGAATTTCCGTGCACGTAAAAATCTCAAAATAAACACATCGTCTTGTCTCAAAAAATCTGAAAAAGAAATGGACAAAACTAAAAAACGCCATACAGTGTGCAATGAGGAACATTTTGCTAGGACAGTGGCATTAACCTTGCCCTTTTTTTTTTAAATTGTTAGCTTAAATACCTTGACCATATAATTTTGTTGACAGCCTCTTTCCGTTTTGCTATCCCATAATATTTCATTCAGATTCTACATGACACGCTTTGATTGGTCAAAAATAACTTCATAAGCTTGTTAGATTACAATTAAGACTATAAATGTCAGAAACAAAATTGTGATCTAGTTTTTTTTAAATAGATCACACTTTGTGAAATGGGGTTTTCTGCATTGGATTTGACTAATGAAGACTGGAAATGGTCTGCAGTGTGCAATGAGGGAAATTTTGCTAGCCTGCTCTCTTTTGATTTCCAACTGTCGAGGGATCTACAACGTGCACAACCTGTAGCACACGGGGCCTTGGGTTTATTGTCCCATCCGAATGACTAGACGGTTTTTCTATGTCAGTCCCTCCAACCTGCATCACTGACAGGGGAAACCAGCTTGAAAAATCCGAAGGTATTATCTCGACCTATGTCGGAATTGAATCCTGGACCATCAAGTTAGTGACATGGCCACTAACTCACCTGTGGCCCCATAGATATACTTACTGATATCAGGTCTGGTTTCCATCTGATCTCTGACCTCATCAATGGCCAGCACTCTTCTGTCAGCTATTTCATTCAACTCATCTCTTGCCTTCCGAATTAGCTTTTCTGACAAACCCCATCCATATTCTGCCATCTTGGATTTTGAAAACAGTCAGTTTTTTTTAAAGAGCTTTTAAAGCTTTTATTTTTCATATATCACATGATGAATCTTGGTCTTCTGAAAAAAAAAATTGATATGTGTGGATATAAAAGCAAGGACTGTACTTCTTACTGTGCACAATTGTGGAAACTTTGCAGAACCAGGGGCTGTAACTCTTTTTTCACTGATTAAAAATTCTGAAAGAACACATCTGTGGAATTTTTATACAAGCAAGGGCTGTAACTCTCTGACTGATTAAAGGAATCTTACTGTGCACATCAGTGGAAATTTCATATGAATAAGCAAGGGCTGTAAGTCTTGTTATCTGTTATACAATTCTCCAGTAAAGGGGTGTTACTGTATTGAAATAGGCCTAACTGTGTTATCAAGGAAGGACCATTTCCGTCATCTGACTCATATCCTTTTCATAGACCAAGATGGTATAGCCTAAATTCTGACTTTAGCCACAGTTTGTAGTCAAATCTAAATATGTCCAAAGCCAAGATACTCACAGTGACCGTTGCCTAAGCTGGATACTATCCTATTTTCGTACGTAAATTATGCTACCTGACATTGACAAAACAAAAGTGCCATGCGTATGAGGAGGGTGAGACAGTTCCATGAAGGCATGAGACAGATTTATTCCATGTACCATAGACTGGCTAGGCCTGGTACCGTCACTGGCACTGTCTTGGACACTAAGTCTAGACGTATACTTGCAGGAATAGGCCTAAGAATTTCTAAAATCAAAACAAAAACATTGGAAGTTTTGGACTGCATTTCTATTCTACCAACGTATAAATTATAAATTAATGTCAAAATACCTTAGAGAATGGAAATCCCTTGCAAAATCGACGCTTGCATCAAAAACCTCGTGTCAATCTCGAAAAATACGCGATCTTTAAATGCTTACTTCATACTTTGTGATTGTAACGGGACTCCATGATGCACGCGCACTGACCGGGGGAATTCCGTTAAATTCTGGAATTCGTCTGCTTCGGCAAAACATTTCGGCCTCAAAACGCGAATGTCGAAAGTTATGCAAAAACTGAATTAATTTGGGTGTTTTTGATATAGAATTAGTTCAGGATATGGAATGTTTTTCGCAGACGTCTGATTCCAAAGCTGGCAGTAAGAACTTCTCCTGTTGCATGACGTCATTGTGGTTAATTCATGGGACCGCTGTTCTAAAAATAGACTGGATAGTACTCTCGTTTTACAGGTCTCAGACCATTACAGTAGACTTGAACGTCAGGCCTCTGATTTGCTCTTTGAGCTTTAAGGGAACTTTGTCCCTCCCTCCCTCATTTTAAGAGGCCCTGCCCCATCCATTCATTTTAACAACCCCATCCACTCTCTCATTTTCTCTTCAGGGCAAAGATGCAGGGGTTAGGGGGTCAACTATTTGATTCCAGTACCCTGTGGTCATTCTGGGGTGCCAAAACAATGGAAATGCTCTTGCTAAATTTCCCTCATTGCACACTGCATGGCATTGATTGTCCTCTTCAACCCAATTAGGTGCAGAACAGTAGAACATAGTCCAATGGTAAAGCAAAAGTTCCGACTAAATTTCCCTCATTGCACACTGCATGGCATTGATTGCTCTCTCCAACCCATTCTGGTACAGAAAAGTGGAACATAGACCAATGGTAAAGCAAAAGTTCTGGCTAAATTTCCCTCATTGCACACTGCATGGCATTGATTGATTGAAGCTAAGTGGGGTAAAGAATTGTTTTATTATCAAATGATGGCTACAAAGTAACTTACATAATAATGAAAGAAGCTTTTGGTTTTATTTTTAAGTTATTTTTCAACCTGGTTTCCCTCTGTCAGTGATACAGGTAAGACGGGCTGACATGGAAAAAAAGTCTAGTTGTTCAGATGGGACAATAAACCGAGGCCCCGTGTGCTACAGGCTGTGCACGTTAAAGATCCATGGACAGTTGGAAATTGAAAAAGAGCAGGCTAATGCCGCCGTCTTGGTCAAATTTCCCTCATTGTACACTGCATGGCGTTGCCCGTATTAATAAGCTTAATTAGGTGCAAAAAAGTACAACTTAAAGGGATTGTAAAGAGGTTTTCCAAAAATTGTATGTGCACTAGAGACACTGATAGCATCAATTTACACCATTCTAATTTTCATACAGATGTCTGTGGTTCCTGCAATTCCACTAAAACTAAGTGTTTGATGATGTCACTAATTGCAAAATAATCACAAAGGGCTTCGCTATTAGCAATGTCATAAACGCTTAGTTTTAGTGGAATTGCAGGAACCACAGACATCTAATTGAAAATTGAAATGGTGTAAATTGATACTATCAGTGTTCCTGATACACATAAAAAGTTTAGAAAACCTCTTTACAATCCCTTTAAATCATATTCCATTCATTTCATTTATAACTTAATGGTATAACAGGTGTAAATATTTGGTACTGTAAGAAGTTATAATGGGTTGTTGGTTATTTAAGAGAAATATACCTTAAATATTTGCTTTACCAGCTGATAGTGCTATAATTTCAGCCACCTGTATCACTTTTCAAAATAAAAACCTGACATCCAATTCTACTGCAATTCAATGTATCAAACCAATTTAGACTATTGTAATTTTCCAAGCTATTCTAACATTCTCACCTTCACTGATATTGCACGGAAGAAATGTTCACAACTGCCTAGAAGTGAAGTTTTATCAAATTGTAGACAAACCAGATGTTCGGTGACATTCTGAAAAGTGTTACAACTGGTAAATCGCAATAATTTTTGGCAAAATCACAAGTATAGTATATACATTTAGGAAGTTTGGCTTTTGGAATAAATTAAAGCTAAAACTAAAACAAATTCATTGTACATCAGGTTTTGTTTCATGTTTTTCTGTGGGTGACTCCACTTACTAACTATGATCTGTCAATATTATTATGCAACAATTGTTCTAGGATATTCAAATATTCAACCAATTAATTTTTCTGTTGAATAAAGATTTACCTAATACAAGTGAGAGAGTTAAATGTTCACACCAGGGCTGTTGAATTATATGTATCTACCAGTCACGTCTGAATGGAGCTCCAAAATGACTGACTGTAATTTTCATCTTCAGGCCATTTTCTATACAATTGTGCTACATGATTTAGGGCTATTGATTTATCTGTATCTACTAGTCACGTCTGAATGGAGCTCAAAAATGACTGACTGTAATTTTCATCTTTAGGCCATTTTCTATACAATTGTGCTACATTTTGATGAAAATGGGTACAAAATCTTAATTTTGTTAAAATGTCCAGTAGGGATTTTCTGTAATCAAGAGCCCTGGTTCACATAGATGCACATTTCGACAAAACAAAACACCCGGATACAATTCAAATATCAAGGCTATTACATACAAATATTTTCACAGCCTTTGTCAGTGCCATTACACCATAGCGATTACCAGTCATGTACGGTTGTGAATACTGAAAGATGTCACGAGGACCGAACGCAACTCGCAATTCAGTTACATGAGAGTTGTGTCCAAACTTATGACCGCCATTCTTATTTTGCAGCCATATTGTGCAGGCACACGAGCAGTCTTGGTCGGGAATAACTTTAACAGGGCTGAGCATTATTGGTTCAAGTGGATATCAAATTATATTTTAATATTAGGTTTGCCATTTCAGAAGTTGATTTGAGTGTTGAATATATATAAATAGTCTTCAGATGTACTAGAAATGTATGAAAATCACATAATTCCTTTAAAAATATCTCACACTAGGAATTTTACTCACTATTTCTATAGATGTCTTTTCTATATATCACAGTGTCTCAAGAAAAGACGACTCGTCATTTTAACTTTCAAACGCGGATAATTCAGGACACACATGGATTTGGAGGCTAACATTTTGACGGTAAGGTGTGAACACTATTACTGATTGGCTTAGCTAAAAAATTCCTGTTTCTGAGACAAAGGTATGATTGGTCAAACAGATGGTGAAGCTATCCCTTTAACATATCACAAAAATCTTACGTTTGTTATTTCCTGGTTTTTGACAAAATTTTGAGAAAAAAACCGAAATTTAAGAAAAACTATAAATGTCTTTCAAAAACCACCCAGTTTTTTTTTCAAGAAAGAAACAACTTTATTTTACATGGATAACAACTTAGGTTCACAGTTAAAGATCCTTTCTACCAGCTGGTCCTTGACCAAACCTCTTAGCAATGATCTTTCCCGGATTATCTGTACCCATTTACAGCTGGGTTGACTGGAATAATGAGGATCCTTTCTACCAGCTGGTCCTTGACCAAACCTCTTGGCTTTGATCTATCCTGGATTATCTGTACCCATTTACAGTTGGGTTGACTGGAATAATGAGGATCCTTTCTACCAGCTGGTCCTTGACCAAACCTCTTGGCATTGATCTTTCCTGGATTATCTGTACCCATTTACAGCTAGGTTGACTGGAATAATGAGTGAAGATGACTTAATCAAGATCATTTGACTATCACATGCTGATCGAGATCTGAACCCACAGCCATCATTATCTAGGGTAACCAAATTTCAAAAAATGTAAAGAACCAGTGCTATAGAACCTCACAAAAAAACATCTGTTTCAAATATTAACATTATTTGTTAAAAGTGTGTAAAAGATCTTATCTGGATAAATATTTGATGGTATATCATGATAATTAACATATAAAATATATTAATAATGATGATATTCAGTTACAACTAAATAAAAACGAGGCGTTGATATTAATATGTATCATCTATGAATAAAACATTGTTTCAACACACAATAGAAATTATTATACATGTACTAGTATTCATCTATCTTCATTATATCAAGCTATTACAAACTGTTTTTTAAAGGGATTGTAAAGAGGTTTTAAGAATTTGTTATGTGTATCAGGGACACTGATAGCATCAATTTACACCATTCCAATTTTCAATCAGACATCTGTGGTTCCTGCAATTCCACTAAAACTAAGTGTTTGATGACGTCACAAAATATGCTATATCAAATAAGGCCCTTCGACGTTACACTTGGTTTTAGTGGAATTTCAGGAATCACAGACATCTGATTGAAAATTGGAATGGTGTAAATTGATTGGTTTCTAAATTTTGATGTGTATCAGGGACACTGATATCATCAATTTACATCATTCTAATTTTCAATCAGACGTCTGTGGTTCCTGCAATTCCACTAAAACTAAGTGTTTGATGATGTCACAAAATATGCTATATCACATAATGCCCTTCGACGTTACACTTGAATTTCAGGAATCACAGACATCTGATTGAAAATTGGAATTGTGTAAATTGATTGGTTTACTAAATTTTGATGTGTATCACTGTGACACTGATAGTATCAATGTTCACCATAAGTGACATCATCAAACACTTAGTTTTCGTGGAATTACAGGAACCACAGACATCTGATTGAAAATTAGAATGATGTAAATTGATGCTATCAGTGTCCCTGATGTACATAAAAAATTTAGAATACCTTTTTACAATCTGTTTAATCCAGCCAAGTATTAACTGTAAGTGCATAAATATTTTAGAAGTCAAAATCACAGGTTATATTTTATCATAATTTTTCTTCAAAACCACAAAATTTGCTCATTTTTACAAAAATATCACTTTTGAGCTTTTTCAGGTTTAAATTGAAATGCCGTCAATATCTTGAAAAATGGAAAAAAAAACACGAAAAAATTGATTATTTTCAGTCATAGAGAGAGAAACTTAAATTTCCACATAAAAATGGCCATTAGACAAAATATCAAGTCAAAGATAGCCTACATGTTTAAAGCACTGGGGTATGGGAATAGTTGATTTGAAGATTCTTACAAAAATATTGAGCCCATACCCAATTTCAGATGAGATCTAGTATATTGAAAGAGTCACAAGACTTTAATCTTTAGAATATTCACGTTGTCGATTCCTCGTTCCCGTTCAGTGACTTACTGTGGCATATCGAGATGTATCAGCACTATTGATTAGTATGTTTTATGACCTTTATCCCTTATAACATTTCACCCCAGTTTAAGTTCAATCGCGCATAGATCTTTAGGTTATTTAAAGCAAAGTTAGTCACCATTTCCAAAACTCTATCCTGATGAGGGGTGTGCATCCAAAACATGAGCACTAGTCAATTAGATGAGTCAAACACTCAAACATCAATAAGTTAAGCAATCACTTCCTGTCCTAATGAGGGTTGTGCATCCGAAACACCTGTCGGCAGCATGAAATAATCACTAGTTAATTAGGAAAGAATTTCTGTACCGGTACCGTACTGTAGAATATTCTCAAGTTGGCTTTTCACCACTGTTCAGTGACTTACTTTGCTCGTATACAAATCACCAAACATTAGAAAAATTAACATTCATCAGCTGTCCTGATGAGGATTTTATATCCAAAACATCTGTTAGTAGCAGGAGATGAGCACTAGTCAATAGATAATATCATAAGGAAGTTTCAAATAATCATCACAAATTTCTCATTGGCTGGTTATTGCCACTGGTTGGCTGGTTATTTATGTACTTCTAGCTGGGTATTTGCATCCAGTTGGCCGGTTAATGCCTCTGGTTGGGCGGGTACATATTTCCATTTACTTACTTTATTTACTTCCGATCAGTCCATTTAGTCCATTATTAGGTAATATCACTAGGCTATTCGTTTCAATTGAGTCACGTACCGGTACCGTTAATCTAACATTGTGTATCTGGATCTGTTGGCAGGTCGTACGGCGAGCCAAGACTCTGTCTCATTGAGGCTCCATATGGTCTATCATTGCTCACAGCTGCCTTCTCAATTTTTTGCAAATTGGATTTTAATTGCGCTATGTCTAAATCATATTTGTTTAAAAAATCCATTCCACTTTCCGTGGACACAACTTGTTGTGGTGACGTTTCTTTGGGTTGTTCCTCATTACTGGAGTTATAACGGTCTGACACTTCCACTATGAGCTCTTTGGGCACAATATCTTGGTTGGTTGGAAGCAGGGGGACCAAAATATGTTGACGTAAAAATAAACTATCGTTCGTCCATAACTGATTTAGTCTTTTGATTTGTTCCACTGAGACATGATATTTCAGAGCTATTCCCATCAGAGTGTCCTCTGGACTGACATTATGTCGGATGTGTCTGGTAGCTTTCTCAGCCAACGGGACATTGCCACCGATACATTTTCCAGAAGTCGTGCCATATTTCGTCTGGCTTCTGACAAACATACTCAAATGTTGACGTTCGTTTTCATTTTCTCCATTCGCCATTACCACCACTTTCAATTCTAGTTCTTCAAGCTAAAAATGAACAGACGACAAATTACACTATCTGAAGGTTGAAATGACAACGTTTTTTCCCAAATTATCACATTTTGAAATGTAAATATTGACAAAATTAATGAGAAATGGAAAAGAAAATATTTTCGTTGACAAGTCTGTCAAGTTTGGCTAAAAATAGAAACTTCCGAAAAGGTCACGTGTAAACCGGAACTGGAAAAAGGATTCAGACCACCAGTATGGATCTGGGAACTTAAAGCTGGCAAACCCAGTTGCAAAGTGACATCAGGCGTGGGAAAGAATGTTACCTGAAATTCTTGGAAGTGTTTCAGATTTGTATTCTTCATTGTCGAGCTCTGAAAATGGGGAACAAACTGCGCTTTCGTGATTGCTGCCTTTAATTTCGCAAACTGCTGGAAGTGTGCGGTAGCACTGTGATACTCCGTCTTTCAATTTGCAGTCTGCGGTATAGTAGTGTGCGTTGAATAGGTGTGCAGAAGATGTCCGTCTGATATCTTATACACTAACTGTACGAAAGTCGTGTGCGTTGGGTGCGGCAATATGTTTCTGATCTGGATCTCGCCGCCGTTTTTCAATTCGCAAACTATGGTAAAGAAGTAGGTGTGCGGCAGAGGTTTTTTCAATCTTCCAAAATTGAGGCAGATGACACTAAACGTTTGACTCAGTATCTATGCCCTTACTGAAGCCTCTTGGACATCTCATATAGCCCGAGATCCGGCCCTCGTGAAAAGACCTATCAGAAACAAAGCCCAAATGGATTGAATCCGGATTAAGGATCACTCTTTACTCTCGAAGGGATTAGGGATTATTCAAATGAATGATACTCAGAGCAAATTAGGTCAGTTTGGTAATGATTGAAGTAGGGGAGAGTGGGGAGAAATTATCTGGCTTGAATAGGGACATAAGTTTATTCACTAGGGGAGAATGGGGGAAATGGACATAGTTTCGTTTTCTTACAACAAATGGTAGTATGGTAGTAGGGGAGAGCGGGGATCAATCGTCTGCAATGAAGCAGTACAACTTGAATTAATTAGAGATGATTTGGGGAGATTCGGCATTTATGTAGCTTAAATAGGGGCCCCATGTTAGTTCACTTACTACAAATGATGGTAGGGGAGAGTGGGGATAATTTGAAGCAGTAAAACCTTTAATTAACATGAAGACTAGGGGAGGGTGGGTATAATTTGTCTATTATGAAAAGGGACCCATATATGGCATGTCTAGGGAAAAGTGGAGACTAATAACACACTGAAAACACATCTTAGAGAACTAGTCAAGTAGGGTAAAGTGGGGAGAAATGATTACAAAAATATCTTTAGACTAGGAACATGTTTATTGTACAAAAACAAAACAAAAACTTTCCTTTACAGAAAAACAATTTGTTCAAAACAAAAACAAAGTTTATAATGTAAGAAAATGTAAAGTATTTAATTCAACTTTCTGGGTCTCTTGATTTCACTGGCAAGAAAGATTGTAAGTAGTGACAATGACCAAAGTTGGATATAATTTATAAGGCAACAACAAAACACCCCTAAATTTATAAATGAGCTCTTCCAATTGTGCAGATACAGTAACATATTGATTGAAATATGCATGTGCAGAAGAGTGCAATAGAAATTTGAGGGGTGTCAAGTTGACTTGCGCACTATATCCAGCCGTGCCATTCATAGAGTTCTGATATTCTTGTTCAATGGTTCTTTGGATTGAAGCACATCTCATGGTAGAGATAAACATATTAGCTGATTGTATCAAGGGATAAGATGAAGAAAACTCGAATACCCTTGACACGGCAAAATAAAGGAAATGTTTGGGAATAAAAAAAATACAAAGAACTACTATCTATCTATAACTAAGAATCAGACTAAGGATATCCCTAAAAGGGATGCGGTCTTCGAATTTTTGAAATCCAACCACAAAACTTATTTTCAGAGCTACCTGTACCTATTATTTAAATGAACATTCTACTTAAGGTTTGTCTACAATTTACATCTAAAACTGAAGGAAATTACAAAAAACATTTCTGTGGCTTTGCTTGACTGTAAAAGGGATATCGTCTTCGAATTTTTGAAATCCAACCACAAAACATATTTTCAGCTACTAGTAGCTTTTATTAGAATGAACATTCTACTTAAGGTTAGTCTACAATTTACATCTTAAACTGAAGGAAGTTACAAAGGAAAGTCCCGTGGATTTGTTTGACTCTAAAAAGGATGCGGTCTTCGAATTTTTTAAATCCATCCACAAAACTTCTTTTTAGCTACCGGCAAAATTTATTAGAATAAACATTCTACTTCAGGTTTGTCTACAATTTTTTTAAACATAGTGACTGAAGTATTATGCAGAAAGGTATGTGGCTTAGTTTGACTTCATGCCACAAAAGGTCTGCATAATACTATGTGTACTCTCTCAAATGCACGCAGAGTTGAACATCTCAGTCGGAAAGTGACATTCAGATTTGTTTTACCCTGTTGTAGTATATTAAGCAGTATATGCTCTGCGGATGTTCTTTTATCTATTGGTGATAACAGAGAACATATCCAAGACAAATTTTTCTCAAATTAAAACCTATCCATTTTGCAACACGATTGTTAAACTCAAAGTGTTAATTTGGCCTGGAACTTTTATCGAAGTAAAATTTCCTAAAAAAAATTTCAAGTTTGTAAACATGATTTTAAATTCAAAGGAACAAGTTTGGGGATGAAATTCAAAATCCAACCCAAACTTTGTGTTTCACGATTTTTTGTCAATTCGGAATGAAAATATTTTTTTTGGAAATTAATTTTTCAAACATGATTTTAAATTCAAAGGGTTAATTTAAGTAGTTCCCCTCCCCCCAAAATCTATTTTTTGGGGAAAAAATCACTAACACGAGAATGCAACCCTATTTGCAGAACGTGTAAAATCAGGACGTGGATTTCAATGCTATAAATGTTTGTTTACATATTAATATGTTAATATCACAAGTTAAACCAAACACAACAGAAAAATGGGAAGAAACGAAAAACTGTTTCCATAACAACGATCACCCTGTTGGTAGCGTGTAAAATCAGTCAATGTATTTCTTTGGTAGCGTGTAAAATCAACCAACGTATTTATCGTGATGCTCTTCAATATCTTCAAGTGTTGTTTCTTCAGCCTCCATTTGAATATTTGATACAGTATGGCGTGCCATGATTCTTAAAAGTGGGCGGAGTTTCAACCACCATTGATCTACGGGAATTCTCTTACTGAAAAATTAAGATAATATTAATTACAAGGGCAATGATTAAACTTACACGTGCTGAAATTTTCTCAAATGTGAACACGTCCTTCACAATTTGTGAAGAGCCATGCTTACGAATGAATCAAAATGGAGTTTTACGTCCAACTTTTCTGCACCAGTAAGGGCTACTGATTTCAGGCCACACCATGTAGTGTGCAATGAGGGAAATTTTGCCTAGATAGCAGACAGCATAAGCCTAATCTGTTTTTGCTTTTCCAACTGTCAAGGGATCTTTTATGGGCATGGGTTTATTGTCCCATCCGAACGACTAGACACTTTTTCCATGTCAGCCCCTCTTACCTGCATCACTGACAGGGGGAAACCTGGTTGAAAAATCTGAAGCTATTATCTTAACCTATGTCAGGATTGAACCCTGGACCTTCAGGTTAACAATCAAACATCTAACACACTGAGCCACCGCGGCTCCCTAAATTCTTATGAAGAATTGTCAGGAGAATGACCTGCATCACTGACAGGGAAAAGTCTGAAGGTATTATAAAGACCTATGCCAGGATTGAACCCTGGACCTTCAGGTTAGCGAGCAAGCGTCTAACTCATTGAGCCACCATGGCTTTCCACCATGCTCACCTGACAGGAGGAATCAATTGAAAACTTACTTGAAATCAGTGGCAATGGCCAATGACTGTACAGATGTGAATAATAAGAATCGTTTGGCCATTCCAAGAAGAGTAGCCGTACCTGGATTATCAGTAAACACACGACCTGAAAAAAAATAAGACAATTCAAAAATTAGTTTTTAAAGATGGGTTTCTATGGAAGGCTGAATGGCTTTTTATTCAAATTTCTTAATTCTTAATTCTAAATTCTCATCTCTTAATTTGCACGCTTAATTCAACATTTGTTATTGAAATAATAAGTTGTCCCAAAATTTTATGCTAGACTACAAAGCGCCACATTACCCCCAAAAAATTCCAAAATTATCCCCATGTTGAAAACCCCTGCCTAAGCGGAACGAAATCTTGAATCCGTTAAAATAAAAAATCTGAAGTTACCGTCTTCTTTGGTGTTAGCTTCAATTTGATCGATAAGCCAGTTCACAGCCTTGGCAGCCATTTTGGTTCCGTAGTTTCTGTCGTAAGGGGTGGGAACTCCTCCCTGTTGCATGTGACCCAAAACATTCAGACGACAGGTAAAAACGCCCTTGCCTTCCTCGGAAAACAAACGATAAATAAAATCAGATGTGTAGTTCTCATTGGCACATTCATTTCTGCAAAAAAAGAAGCATAAAAAGGAAACCATGCAGTGTGCTATCAGGGAAATTTTGTCAGGCCATCGACATAAGCCTGTAGAGGGATCTTTTACTTACAGTCTGTAGCTTGGAAAGACACCATGCTGTGTACAATGAAGGAAGATTTGGCCATGACAGCAACCTTAGCCTATAGAGGGATCTTTTACGTACAGTCTGTAGCTTGGAAAGACACCATGCAGTGTGCTATCAGGGAAATTTGACCATGACAGTAACCTTAGCCTATAGAGGGATCTTTTGCGCACAGTCTGTAGCTTGGAAAGACACCATGCAATGTGCAATGAGGGAAATTTGACCATGACAGCACCTTAAGCCTATAGAGGGATCTTTAATGTGCACAACCTGTAGCACACAGGGCCTCAGACAAACACCATGCAGTGTGCAATGAGGGAAGTTTTGTCAGGACAGCAGCATAAGCCTCTAAGTCTAACACACATGGCCTTGGAAGACACCATGAAGTGTGTAATGAGGGAAAATTAGCCTGCTTTTTTTCGATTCCAACTGTCGAGGGATCTTTAACATGCACAGACTGTAGCACACAGGGCCTCGGTTTATTGTCCCATCTGAATGACTAAACGCTTTTTTCCATGTCAGCCCCTCTTACCTGCATCACTGACAGGGGGAAACCAGGTTGAAAAATCTGAAAGCATCATTTCAACCTATGCCAAGATCGAAACCTTAGACCTCTTGTTAAGCAGCTAAGCTCCTAAGCTGGCTACGGAATAGGATGCAGCATAGATTCGAGCATAATGTTATAGCTATATAAAATAACCAACTTACTGAAGAATGAGGCCTCTCTGGACACCAGCGTTTGTAATCTTGTCTTTCATATGGAACACGTCCGTCTGCAATGAAACAAGGGGAGTTTTACACCCTACTGTTCTACATATCAAAGATTGTAATTTGTAGAATTTCAGAACCACAGACGTCAGATTGAAAATTGGAATGGTGTAAATTGATGCTATCAGTGTCCCTGATACACATAATTCTGGACACACATGGATTTGAAGACTCAAATTTCGACAGTGAGCTGTGAACACTATTACTGATTGGCTAAGCTAAAAAATTCCTGTTTCTGAGACTAAAGTATGATTGGTCAAAAAATGGCCTACCGGTCCCTTTAAGTTATCAATTGCATTCAAGAGAACATACCTTTAAGTCTAAGATGCCATGTTTTTCTTCATATATATAGGCTGCGTCTGCTCCTCCAGCCAGACCAGCTAGTGTTGCTAGGTAACCACAGAATCCTCCCATTGTCTCCACTATGAAGACCCGACGTTTGGTTCCAGTGGCAGATTGTTTAATTCTATCACAAATCTTAAAGGAAAAAACTTCTAAATAACATAACGTTTGGATTTTTCAACCCAGTTTCCCACCTGTCAGTGATGCAGGTCGAAGGGACTGGCTGGGTTAGACAAACTGACTGTCGAGGCATAGCTTGAGATTATATGTTTGGGTTTTCCAACCCGGTTTCCCCCTGTCAGTGATGAAGGTAAGAGAGGCTGGCATGGAAAAAGTGTCTAGTCGTAATAAACCAAGACCCTGTGTGCTACAGGCTGCACGTTAAAGATCCCTCGACAGTTGGAAATCTAAAAAGGATAGGCTAATGCCGCTGTCCTGGCAAAATTTCCCTTATTGCACCCTGCATGGCGTTGCCCGTCTTCATTAGCCCACATGATGTAGAAAAGTAGGACGTAAAACTCCATTCATTTCATTTCATAAATGAGATTGAAGCAGGCTGTGTACGTTAAAGATCCATCGACAGTCAGAATCGAAAAAAGAGCAGGCTAATACCGCTGTGCTGGAATTGGGTCACAAGCCACTTTCAATATATATTTAGAATATCAAGGGATGTAACTCTGTCAATATTTGTCAAATCATGCCCAAATTCGAACTGGTCCTAGATCTTTTCAATATAACACAATTTCATAAATTGTTGTCAAAAACTGTTGCTCTATTGCATTCACAAGCCATTTTTAATGTATATTTAGAATATCAAGGGATGTAACTCTGTCAATATTTGTTGAATCATACCCAAATTCAAACTGGTCCAAGATCTTGTGAATATAACCCAATTCCTAAATTGTTATCAAAAACTGTTGCTCTATTGCATTCACAAGCCATTTTCAATATATATTTAGAATATCAAGGGTTGTAACTCTGTCAATATTTGTCGAATCATACCCAAATTCGAACTGGTCCTAGATCTTGTGAATATAAACCTACACATAAAAATTCAGACAAAAACCAATTGCACACAATCAGACAGACTGGGGAGACAGCAAAATCTGTCCACGTTTCATGTGGGCGTATAAAAATCAAAATGGTAGTAAATTTGACGACTTACATCAGTAATTTCATTGAGGGCCGTATCAGCCCCTAAGGAGAAGTCCGAACCAGGGATATTATTACTAATAGTACAAGGTACAACTGTTATAGGTATACAGAATGCTGGGTACCTATCTCGAGCTTGAGCTATCTGTAGACAACTGTGGAACGCCTGAAAATAGAATTATGGTATTTATATGGCATCCATTTTAACCTGGCATCCATTTTGCCAATCTTGATTATATTTTTTTTCCGATATTTTTCACTCCATTGTAATCTAACATGTTTTCTACTGCAGTCATGTTCTAATGATGTTTCTTTCAAAAAAACTCAACAATCTTTACATGACAATCTCTTCAGAGAGTTCACATTGCTAATTCATTCTCTTGACATCATTTTCAGAGAGTTCACATAGCTAAAAGTGTTTATTTGGTACGGTATTAAAGTTTGCCAACCTAGCATTCCCTTCAGAGAGTTCACATAGCTAATAATGTTTTCTTGGTCTATCTACAATCCTTCAGTGAGTTCGCATTGCAAATTTATTCTCTTGACATCGTTTTCAGAGAGTTCACGTCGCAAAAAATGCTTATTGTGTCATTAGGTTTGTCAACTTGGTATCCTTTTCAGAGAGTCCACATAGCTAAAAAAATTTATTTGGAATATCAATATGGCATTCCCTACAGAGAGTTTAAAATTACAAATTTCTAATAATAAATTGAAGACTAAGGTTACATGTCCAAAACTCACCTCAAATCCACCAATAATACACAAGCCTTCTATTTTATGTTCTTGAAGTTTGTGCGCGATTTTTCCCAACCCAGCTTCTTCAGCTAATTGTCTACAATAAAATTTTGGAAAGATTCAGCAAGTTTCTAGCTAGACATTGTTGTTAAAGGAACACTACCACTTAGAATGGACATAAAATTTCAAATCTGGTGTAATAATTATACATCAGAATCCCTGTACAATCACTAAATAAATGGAACTATGGTTCACCTTATCCAAATAGCTTCACATGAGACAATAAGTTTCAACCAATCAAAATGATCTTTTTCATACGAAAGGGGTTGCCCTTATTCATATAATATTCACTAGTTTTGTATGTGTTCAAATTTACAAAACAAAACATAAAAATGAAGTGTGTTGATTGGTTGACGTGGAAATCATGTGACTTCATGAATATTTATTATCTCAATCATACTTTTCTGCACCTGGTTAGGCAAATTTCGGTCCCAAAATCCGAGGCTAGGTAAAGGCAATAAGTTTTTCTGGCCCTACATCAGTGACATTCGTCAAAACAGTGTCAGAGACTATGAAAGAGTCATCAGGCAGATAAGTTAACTTACTTTCTGGTGCCAAGATAAGAACCTCCTTTTCCTGCCCAACCATGAACCTCAGTCCAAGACATTGGCGCTACCTGTAAAAGACAATCAAGGGATACTTTTTGAAATGAAATCATACTTTGAGTTTGCGTACAATTAGATAAAAATAAACTATAATCTTTGAATGTCATAAAATGTCAACTAAAGAATTGCTACGTAATCTACCAAAAGTGGGCAATGGGGCAATTTTTTATTTAAGAGAGCGCTGAGAGAGGGATGAGAGAGGGCTTAGAGAGGGCTGAGAGAGGGCTTAGAGAAGGCTGAGAGAGGGCTGAGAGAGGGCTTAGAGAAGGCTTAGAGAGGGCTTAGAGAGGGCTGAGAGATGGCTGAGAGAGGGCTGAGAGGGCTGAGAGAGGGCTTAGAGATGGCTGTGAGAGGGCTAAGAGAGGGCTGAGAGAAGGCTTGGAGAGGGCTGAGAGAGGGCTAAGAGAAGGCTGAGAGAGGGCTGAGAGAAAGCTGAGAGAGGACTTGACTAAGAATTCACAACCCTAAATGCCCAAAACCTGCTACATATGGGGCATCGATTTCTAGCCCAATCCGAACAGCTTTTTCCATATCATTCCTTCCAATTTGCATCACTGACAGGTAAAACAGAGTTGAAAAAAAAACGAAACCTACCCTGCCTTTTAATAAACCATCAAAACTGTCCTGAATACCCAAAACTCTGAAGCCTTTGGTTAAAGTCAAACGAACAAATGCACGAATGGCTGCGTTCATACCACAGGCTGGAGCACCAATATTCATCACAGCTACATTACGTGCTGTCTGAAATTATCAAACGAAATAGAGCTTTACACCCTACTTTCTGTAAGTGTTTGGGCCAATCAAGATGGCCATCGTCTGACAAACTCAAGGCCTATAGTTAAGCTACCAAATTAGAAAATGAAAACTTTGCAAAATTTTTTTTGTGTTTGCAGGCCTGTAGCCAGACTGGCCTGATTTTTTTTACTTATAGGTTCAGTCGAAAGTGAGGCCAGGGGCCTAATTCTCGGAAACTTGATAAGATAAAATCAAGATTTTGAAAAAATGCAGTAATCTGATTGGATAATAAAACTCAATTTAAATTAATGTAAGTGATTGACCAATCAGACGACTGGAATACTAAAATCATTATCAGTTTAGTTTTCGAGAATGAAGCATCAAAAACGTAACCGTTAGCAACCAACCCCTTTTCATTAAGTCGTCTCGATGACAAAAAGTGGGAAGGAAAAGTTCAGTGGCAGGATAGAAACAAAAATAGAGTTATCTCACCTTACAACTAGTGCCCTCTACATTACAGGCAGAGGACGGGGGTCGCAATTTACTGAGCAGACGATAAACACTTAAATTATTCTGGAAACTCCTGTCAGGGGAGAGAAAGCAAATGAAAATTCTTTATTTTCTGTATCAAAATTAGGGTTATAATGGCTCAATATTATTAGTTGAAATCTTTAGAATACGTAGGAGATATATTTCTCTACAATTAGGCGTTTATTTTACTCAAATCCGAACAGTAGTTTTCTAACAGCTTTCAAAAAACATAACGAACTTTCAAAGTTTACGTAATCTTACATAGACTTTATAAATATTTTTGGCATTAAAAAATTATCGGCTGGATTTTTTAAGTTAAAGATGGGTTCCCTTTTTTTTATTTATGAAAAAGAAAATGCTAATACTTATATGAATAGAAAGTAGAGGTGTTCTAATGACTTGGTAAAGTACCAGTTTGTCTCACATGTCCATGGACCATAATTTCACATTTTTTGCTTATTTTTTTATTCAATAATTATTCATTCAGGATGCCAAGTTTGTTTTTACATCAAAAAAAAAAAAATTTGACTTACTTTCCTCTGAGTCTAACAGCCTCTTCAAAATTCCCTTCGTTCATGGCATGCTGCACGGCTTGCGTCTGCAATGCAAATAAAACGGTCAAGTTGCTTTTAAATTAGAAAATAATTTTGTTTCTTTTTTTTTGATAATTTTTATCTTCACTGTAATCTAACAAGTGTTCTTATGATATTATTTTCCTGATATATGCAATAACACGAATAGTCATGGTGGCCGTATTTTGTCGCAGACTCCAGTAAAATTTTCCTTTCAATTCCATGATCCATACCAGATTAACGACATAGTGGAAAACGACCGACTGATGATTTTTGTCTCCTCGTGTGAAACTCTTGACAAGACTAGTCAGCGACAAAACTCAGCGACCAGGACAGTTCGTGTCCCGGCATCTTGTAATCTCAATCCTAATCTAACTAATTTTTTACCACAGTCCTGTTCTAAAGAAGTTATTTTTTGATATTTTTGGCATCACTTGTAATCTTACAAGTTTTCTACAGCCTGAATTAACTTTCTAACCAATCAAATTGAAGGAGTTATTCCTTACGTACCCTCTCGACACATTTCATAAGTGGAACTCGAACAGTCTGGTTTCCCTCCAAGGAAACGACACATGCCGGCGTTTCTGGATTGGCATCCATCAGAGCTAAGACTGCTTCAGCTCCCATTCTGGCTCCCTAGAAAATGTTATAATATTACTTACATTAAAGATGGGTTCCCTTATTTTCATTTATGAAAATGAAAATGCTAATACTTATATGAATAGAAAGTAGAGGTGTTCTAATGACTTGGAAAAATACCAGTTTGTCTCACATGTCCATAATTAATTCATAATTAACTAAATTAGAAGAGAATTACCAGCAGAATTCCAATGAGTGACCGATCAAGAAAGGTCCAAAAGTATTTTTTTGATTATCCAGACTGTACATACATGGAGATTTATGATTGGTTAAATGACCTCTCTGTACTGATTGCTTGTGCTGCTGTCCTGGCAAAATTTCCCTCATTGCACCCTGCATAGCGTCACCCACAAGGTGCAGAAAAGTAGGACGTAAAACTCCATTCATTTCATTTTCTGTACTGATTGCTACATGTAAGAGTTCAGAGGTCAAGAGTTCAAGAGTTCAAAGGTCAATACTTACCAAAACTCTGTCAAAAGCAGATGGACTACCACCTCTCTGTACGTGACCCAGCACTGTGATTCTTGTATCTATTTTCTGCTCGGTTAAAATCTGAAAAAAAACCCCAACAAAATAGTTTTTAAAAAATTGCAAATGGCTGTCAATAGCAGACGTGAATTCAACCCCTCAATGAAATGGCGAAAACAGCAAATTTACTTGTTTCAAAAGTTTTTTTTTCCATGACCTGCATTTCTGTACATAGATGGAAAAATGCAAACTAATGCACTGTGCAATGGGGCAAATTTTGTCAATTGTCAATGCATCTCTACCTGTCCTTACCAAGTTTATCAAAATCAAATGAAAAATCGTTAACTTGTTGGTGCTTATAAGAAATTTGCAGGAACTTACGTCTTTGACCATGCTAGCTGTAATGGCATTTCCTTCACGATCTATGGCACCCTCGGCAACCAATACTATATTTAACCTTTGACCCAAACCTCTTTCCTAAAAATTCACCAAAATACATTACAAAAGTATACTATAGTCTCTTAAAAACATTTCATTCCAGTCTATGATGGATAGCTACCTGTATTACTTTTCAGAATGAGGTATCTGATGACTGGTTCATTTACAATTCAATCACATAAACACGATAGTATATTTGTACAACATTCCGAACATTGATGGGAGAATGTTAACAAAGTGAAAGCTTAATTGTTACATTCATTGGTATGTTATTACTGAAACGCAGAAGAACTGTATGCCAAATTTTCATTATGAAAAATGTTATGCGTAGCTTAAATTGATCTGTTTGAATAACCAAGACATAAATTTATGCAAAACCTAGGAAAGCATGTTGTTTTTAAAAAGGTTCTGTAGATTAGAGTGGCAAGCGGCCTCTTACCGTGTTGAGTTTTTTACAAAGTGTTTCCTGCCATCCAGCCTCTGGCGGCCATTCCGGAATAAAAACCCAATCAGCCTCACATGCCAACGAAGCTACCAGAGCCAAATACCTAGATGAGAGAGCATGGAATTTTACATCCTACTTTTCTGTATCTGATTGGACTAATGGAGATCAGCTTTGGGATGCAGTGGGCAATGAGGCAACTAAACTAGATACCTAAAGGATGAAGAAAATGTTTTGGATTTTGGAAAAAAAACCTGTTTGTGTTAATGGAGAGCAGCTTTGGTATGCAGTGGGCAATGAGGATAATGCCTAAAGGATAAAGAAAATGTTTTGGATTTTGGGAAATAAACCTGTTTGTGTTCTTGGAGAGAGATCCTAGTATGAAGTGGGCAATGAGGCAACTAAACTAGCTACCTATTTATACTTACCCACAATGTCTACCCATAACTTCTAAAACAAAAGCTCTCTGATGACTGAAAGGAGATTAGAAAAATTATATTTCTCTCCTGATCAACGAGTGCAGATATTGGAATCTAAAATCATAGCCTACAGTTGTAAATATTGAAAGGGTTGCATTTATCCAATGGTAGCTTTTTGTCCATCATATTCCTGATGAGGATTGTATATCTGAAACATGTGTCTGTGTAGTCCTAAACATCTGCCTCTATTCTAGCTTCTGACAGATAAACTGACAGTTATTGGCTAGAGTAGAGTCAGAAAAACTAGGCACTGTTTTATGGGGATTTCCAGTCGGCAATGTGATAAACTTGTCGTGGAAGCTCGGGCACATGTGAGATTTTACTAAAAATTTGAGGCGGCGACAAAAATCAATGACCAAGATTGTTCATGTACCCGCACCCGAAACAACCTGATGAAGATTCTATATCCAAAACATGCATTTGTCTTACCTTGAAGCAGTAGTTGTAATGGCGTCAACGGATTCTATGATACGATGCAATGCCGAGTCGGTACCAATAGTCATGTCAGTTCCACAGAAATCATTGTCAATGGAACCAACTAATCCTGCGATATTCAGATCCTGACATCCGATTCTTTCTTCCATTGAGATCATTCCTGGAAATGACCAAAAGACACAAATTAAATGGAAATTTGTAGATTGTAGATTTAGAATGCCAGGGCTTGTGCTTTTGGAAGTCTTCGTACCACAATCAATCCACTATCATGCAAAATGTTGCCATGAATTCAAATCCTCAAAAATATATGACTTAATTCCAGGGCTTGTGCTTTTGGAAGTCTTCGGACCACAATCAATCCACTATTAAGCAAAAAGTTGCATTCAGTAGTGCCATGGGATCAAATCCTCAAAAATATATGACTTAATGCCAAGGCTTGTGCTTTTGGAAGTCTACCTACCTCTAGAATGAAGTTCCTCTAATAAACTGGACCATTCCTGTCGGAACAGGTTAGCACCAGTTAAACTACCATCTCCACCAATTACCACCAGGTTAGTGATGTTATTTTTAATAAGATTATGGGCTGCTTTAACACGACCCTCTCTTTCTCGAAAATCTTTACATCTAGCACTACCAATTACCGTACCTCCCTAAAAAATACACAATTTTCATAATGCTCTCTGAATCTTCACAATTTTAAGTTATTACGAACTTCATATACCTTGACTGCAATAGCACTTTTCTTGTGTCTTCACAATGTCAAGCTATTACGAACTTCATACTTATACCTTGACTACAATGGCCACCTTTCTTGTCTCTTCACAATGTCAAGCTATTACTAACTTCATACTTATACCTTGACTACAATAGTCACCTTTCTTGTATCTTCACAATGTCAAGTTATTACAAACTTCATACTTATACCTTGAAATAGCCATATTTCTTGTATCTTCATAATGTCAAGCTATTACGAACTTCGTCTTATACCTTGACTACAATAGCCACCTTTCTTGTATCTTCACAATGTCAAGCTATTATGAACTGCGTGTTATACCTTGACTACAATAGCCACTTAACTATAGCAAAAGCTCTTAAGGTGCGGGCACACAGAGATTTTTGTCACAAATTAGAGTCTTGTCTTGAGTTTCAACGACTGATACGGGCACACGAGGAGAAAAAAATCTCCAGTTGGTCATTTCAACCTTGTAGATAATCACGTGCGGATCATGCAATTGAAAGGAAAATGAATCTGATTGGATGATGACGGTCTGTCTTGCAGACGATAAAACTATCAGAGACAATTATCAAACTTGTTTAATATTATAAATCCTGTCGGTGACACGATAATCTTGTTGTTGAAGCATGAGCACACGCGAGATTTTACTCAAGATTTGAGTCAGCGACAAATATCTCTGACCAAGACCAGTCGTGTGCCTGCAACTTTAGAGATCATTAGCCGCTTATGCTATAGTGATGTCATATAAAATTGTTTCAAAGTTGAAACACCAACCAAAACGAGTGAAACAAAAACTTTGAAATATAATTGAATTGGGACAAAATACCATCCCATCATGCCTACGGAGTATAAAAATGACCTACCAATTGCATGATGCCGGAAACACTAGACCAGTGAGCCAGTTGAATATTGTTACCTCCATCTACCATTCCTTGATAGCCCTGAAATTATATAGAAATATACAGATAGGTAACACAGGTAATGTACAGTTTTGAGGACAGACTGTAGTTCAGTCGGTTAGAATGTTGAGATCTTGATGTCATTTTTGGTTGACCATTTACTGATTTAGGGTTTTCGTCTGGGTGACAAATAAGGATCCTTTCTACCAGCTGATCCTTGACCAAACCTCTTGGCATTGATCTTTCCCAGATTATCTGTACCCATTTACAGCTGGGTTGACTGGAATAATGAGGATCCTTTCTACCAGCTGGTTCTTGACCAAACCTCTTGACATTGGTCTTTCCCAGATTATCAGTACCCATTTACAGCTGAGTCGACTGGATAATGGGGAAAGATGACTTATTCAAGGTTACATGCAGAATGAGTGTGCCAGTGCATTACAAGAAGCCATGCAGTAAGCAATGAGGAAAATGTAGTCATGAAAAGCACTACTTCAATAATAGTCCTTATCTAATAAATTGTAGGAGAACCTCATGTCAAATTTTCATTTTATAAATTGAGCTCTAGCGTTTTATATATTGAAAAAAGTATACACCCTTCAAAAAAATGGAAGAGCTCAGAATTAAGGTGGCATGGGTTCAAATCCTCTTCAAAATTACAAAAAATCAGATGCTGATGCCTCGGCCAGAGCTTTAAAGAGTTTCCATTGTCAACTTTCAAATTTTCCCACTAAAGGTTTGTTGGTTTGTTAAACTTACCCACCTGTCAAAATTTCAACTTGATGTCAATTCAATGTCAATCAAATTGATGTGTTTTTCATATTCTGAATTATTTTGCATGTTTTTAAATCAAAAACTTTATCAATGTCATTGAATGCATGACTATTTATAGGCATTAAACTAGAGCGAATGAATGAAGCAGGAATGAATGAATGAATGAATGAATGAATGAAGGAACACAGGACAAATGTCAGTTTGAATGATTGAATGAACAAAGCAGGAATAAATGAATGAAAGAATGAATCAGAAATGGATGAATGAGTGATCAATTGAACAGATGAATGAATGAATAGATGAATGAATAGATGACTGACTGATCAAACAACTGAATAATGAGTGAAGCAGGAATGAATGAATGAATAGATGAATGAGTGAATGAATGAATGAATGAATAGATGAATGAATGAATATATGAATGAATGAATGATCAAACAAATGAATGAATAGATGAATGAATAGATGAGTGAATGAATGATCAAACAAATGAATGAATGATCAAACAAATGAATGAATAAATGAATGAATGATCAAACAAATGAATGAATGATCAAACAAATGAATAGATGAATGAACAAAAGCAGGAAAGAATGAATGAATGAATGATCTCACCTCTTTAATGAAATAAACACTACAGCCTAGATATTTTCCCATTCTGACCACAGCTCTAACAGCTGAATTCATACCTGAAAGGATATATTAATCTTACATCAAAAATCAAATGGAAAATTTGCCAAGGAGATATCATGTTCCTTAAGCAACATTATCAACTAATGTCTGTCTCTATTCCAACCTCTGAAAGCGATTTTGAAAGTTGTCGACTGGTGTAGAGACAGAAAAACTAGGCTCTGTTTTATGGTAATGCGAAGGTGATGGGATATTAAAACTATTGATTGTCAGCGACTGGAAATGAAATGAATGGAGTTTTACGTCCTACTTTTCTGCACCATGTGGGCTAATGAAGACCGTCAACACCATGCAGTGTACAATGAGGGAAATCTAGCCTGCCCTTTTTTATATTTCCAACTGTCGAGGGATCTTTAACGTGCACAGCCTGTAGCACACAGGGCCTTGGTTTATTGTCCCATCTGAACGACTAAACACTTTTTCCAGACCCCCTCACCTGACAGGGGGAAACCTGAGGGTATTATCTCGACCTATGCCAGGATTGAACCCTGAACCTTCAGGTTAGCGAACAAGCGTCTAACTCACTGAGCCACCATGACTCCCTATCAGTGGCTGGAGTAGAGATAGATGTCTGAGATTAATATATATTAAGACTGGGGTAGAATCATAAGAAGTAAGTTATATAATACATGTATTACTATCAGATGTGTACATTTTATCAAGTAGCTGTCTAAGGCATTAAGGACTTTTCCTTCTACTAGCAGAGGACAATGTAGATACTTGGTGCTGAATTAAGCTTAGATCATTTTTTTTTTGCATGGAACCAGTGGCAGTACCATAAATTATGCCTTTTTGGGCTTTATCAATGACGAATGTGTCCCTGCGAGTCAGCAAGTTAAAGTCATTACCAGTAACCAGGATAGTCTATTGAAGCCTCTGATAGATATTTTGATAGATGTCAGCTGGAGAAGAGTCAGAAGAAAAAGACCCTGTTAAAAAGGGGATTTTTTTTTTTTTTATGAACAATATTTATTTAGTCATTAGGATTGGGGAACAGGCTTGCGAGTATAGTACCCTCTCCTTGGGGATTTTCCACACCTCTGGAGATGGGTTTTCTCTAACATAATATTGAATTATCTTTAAGATGATTATAAATTAGTGTTGGGCATCACCGTAACTTTCGTTTTGTTAGTATCACAGTCACAGTCACGTGACTAGGTGACCTTCGAACTTTTGGCACTCGGTTTCAAATACCCAATGTGAGATCAGTTTAATGGAATCGGAGACATGACATAAATGGTGTAGGAAGAAAATGATGGTATGACTGAACTACAAAAATATCAATCTTCCAAATATATCTTGGTTTTACAGATGCAAGGTATCTAAATAGGTTTTAAACCTGCGGACATGCGCAATAATCCCATTTAACAGGGCCTATTTTTTCTGTCTCTACAACAGCTGACATCTGTCTAAATGGCTAGCAGGGCTGGAATAGAGACTAATGTTTCGGTCTATAACCAGGCCTAAGGCAACAAGGCACTTAAGCCAAGCTGAAGTCAGAAAAAGCCTAAGCCAGAAAAAGCCTAAGCCAGAATGACATAAGTTTACACATTTTGAATCTATTTAACTTAATAATGGAGCATATCATTGTCGACAACTTTTTTCAAACTCTTTGAAATTCGTTATGGCCAACAAGAGAGACACAGGTTAATCAAATTACCATAACTGTTTAATAGAACGTCTAAAAATAGAACATGCATACAAAATGTCAAATGCAGAAATTACCTTGAGAATCGCCTCCACTTGTGAATACACCAATGGCTTTTCCTTTGCAACTATTCGCTTCTACCCGCTGTCCTT
>NW_008710371.1:520235-574829 GCF_000327385.1 Lottia gigantea
GACATTTTGGAACTGTTTTGCAGAGATCTTCTGACTGTGTGGAGAAGTTTTGACGTCGACCTTGACCTTAAGGTATAGACTGACCTTGGAAAAAGGTCACTAAAATCTCGTAGCAGACGCTCTCTCACGAGAGGTCACGAGAGTTCAAAGCCGATTCACTTTCAGTCTAGATATCAATCCGTGTTGTGATTTGCGGAGTGATATATAAATATTTTTTATTAGATTAAATTTTGCTTTTTTGAATTTTGACAACTTTCCAGTTTAGTTCCAAAATACCCGAAATCTTAAAAAATTTATTTAAAAATGTTTCTTTAAAAAAAATGAAAAAAATTTGACAAAAGTTTTTTTGGGACTACATTTTTACGTCATGTCCCACGTGCCCGACCGACTTCCTTTCCCAACATCGTGCAACTGGAGTAAACATGAGGTCCGAAATATTTTTCCAATTTCTCTTATTACTTATCAATTATTAAAACACATCACCCAGAATTTATGAAAATTAAATATGTAGGCATCCCACTGCAACTTTTTGTTGGCCTTATCTTGGTTAGATCGTCTAAAAATGGCATTCTGATGTGAAAATTTTTTACTTTTGTTTCTGAAATTTCCAAAATGGCCGCCTGTTAGAAAAACGTGTTTTCACTTAAATTGAGGTGTATACTTATTAGTCCACTTGCCCTGTCGTTCATCTGACATTTCCTTGACATCTCCTGTAAATACACAGAGAGACCCACTGTCCTATAGAGATAGAAGATTGATAATGTCTTGGCGAAGCAGAAAATGAGTTGCCATTCTCCTACCCTGACCTGAAATGGGCTAATCTAATGAAGTCCTTAGATTAGCCTTAATCTGCCTTATGCGTTTGATTTATTTAAAATTTTATGTAGCATATTCCTCAGTAAACTTATAACTTTCTTTCAGTTCTCTCAGGTTGCAAAAGCGGTTAGCCGCTTCCGTGCTGAAATGCGGCAAAAATAAAATCTGGTTGGATCCCAATGAAAATAATGAAATATCCAATGCCAACTCTAGTAAGTTTCCCAATTCAATCATTTCTTGATTTCATTTTAGATTTTCTAATCCAGAAATGAGACATGTGGTGGAACATAGTTCTAAAAACTTAATGGAGGGTGACTTCTGTGACTACGTGCAAAAGCTGTGGATTCAAATTAAAAAATAAGAAATCACCTAATCATTTAAATTCTATCTTTCAAAAGATTTCTTGGGATACTCAGTTTGAGGCTTCCGCAAAGCTGGTTGTTCCCCCTATCAAGTCAGTAATCAGACATCTTAAATGGTTTGCTCTGTATTCCAGGACAAAACATAAGAAAATTAGTGAAGGATGGTTTGGTTATTCGTAAACCAGTTACAGTTCACTCCCGAGCTAGAGTACGAAAGTTTATGATCGCTCGACGAAAGGGACGTCACATGGGCCCTGGTCGACGACGAGGTACTGCCAACGCTCGACAACCCCAGAAAATCGTCTGGATGAACAGGATGAGAGTTTTACGTCGATTGTTAAGACGTTATCGAGAGACCAAGAAAATTGACAAACATATGTAAGTACCGCTTTGTTGGAGTATTGTCTTTGCCATTTCGTTGGTATATTTAAGCAATAAACTGTTAGCCTATGGCGGTTATGGGGTTATGGTCGTATATCAGGACAAAGGATGACTGGAAAATTGAATGACTGTGTTGGAGCATTTATGATTAATTTTCCAGTCAACCTTTGTCCTGATATACGACCATAACCACCATAGGGTAACAGTTTGTTTATATTTACGTTTTCAAGACATTTTAATTTTGATACAAAGACTTTAGTATGAATTTAAGTAGGGCCTATTTCTTTACGTTTCAACGTTTGGGACAACCGACATGATTGTTTACATTGGAGACCGTCTATTTGATACAATGACGTCATTGGTTAAAATTACTACGCCTAATGTTTGGTCCAATGGAAAAAATAATAGCTAATGTAAATATTTCATTTTTATGAGCTTAAGAAAGTATTATGTCTTTGGTTGGAATTTTTTTTGGAGGGAGTGTTTTTTTTTTCAAATTAAGGTGGTAAAATGTGAAGTTTTGAAGCAAAATGTTTTATTGTTACCTTGTCTGTTCGATTTGTCAACTGATGGAACTTTATCCAGGTTTCACTTTTCAGTATGGAAATTCATAGGGTATAGTAAACCTACAATTAAATGGGTATAAGGAAGATGTTGTGGCTGCTTTGACAAATTGTCACCTCAATAAGTGAAGAATTGTTCATCAGAACATTGTGAAAATCAAACTCGTCTAAGATTTCACCAAGTGTCACCGAAAGTGGCCTCGTGGAATTGGAAATATCAACAGATATTGGCATCCAATGATTATGAAGGATCATTATAAACACATCACAGCAATTCTTTGATCGGGTTGATGCTTTAATTCAGAGAGTCCACAATTCTATAATATATGTTTCAGGTATCATGAACTGTATATGAAATCTAAAGGTAACGGATTCAAAAACAAGCGAGTACTCATTGAATTTATCCACAAGAAGAAGGCTGAACAACAGCGATTGAAACTTCTCAAGTAAGTTCTTTGATATTTTTATATTTTATACGCCCACACATAAGATGGCCGTATATTGTAATCACTCACCCTGCCCGTCCGTCCGTTCACATTTGGTTCGTGCTCACTCTACAGGCTACAATTCTTTACAGATTCTTTTGATTTTGATTTTGTGTGTCAATGTCATTATGAAGATGATATCTATCGATTTTCGTGATGATCAGATAATTTTTCACTGAAATATCGTGTCTGACTTGATGTTTTACTCTATTAGCTATATTGTGCAACTCGTGTTCAATCATGTCTGACAGCTGCCAGTGGGCATATGTTACCTTGCCTAGCAAGCCATCTTTTGACAGATGTCTTGAAAATGTTTGAACTATAAAGCATCAAGGGGTATCTAGTCTTAATGTGAAACCACAAAGTATATAGAATTGCATTTTGCGACATAGCAACACCAAAATACTACTGAGATGCTTAGATTGTTTGTTCGAAAATAACAATATTTGAAAATAAAATAGAATTTTCAATCCAAAATGTGGGGTCCTCGTATCTCATTGACTAGAGCTAATACTGTGGACACATCTCAGATATGCAATCCTCATCAGCACAAATAATCTTAGAATTGTGGGTTCATTCTGATTTGAACTTCAGTGCAATAACCACTCGCATTCAGGGACTGTTGAAGCACTAGTATTTTCCCCCGAACACAACACTGGGTCATTCAGTACCATGTTGGATTGTTTTCTCTTGGGCCAAAAGTTACAGTGGGTTCAAATCTGTGAAGTTAGAAAATTCTGCTGCCACAGCCAGTGCTTCTAAGAATAGACCCAGTGTTGGCTTACGACCCTCATCACATGAATATTTTTTCAGGGATCAATTCGAAGCTAAGAGAATAAAGATCGAAGAAGCCAGAAAACGCAAGGCTGATAGATTGAAACAGAAACGTGCCGAGTTATTGAGAACCTCCATCTCCGAAGATAAAGATAAGGATGAAGAGAAAAAAGAAAAGAAAGAAAAAGACGACAAAAGCAGTTCTTAAATCTCCCGTCTAATAAAAAAATAAAAAATACAAAATGTCTTCTTCGGATTCAAAATGAAAACAAGAGCAATCTATGTATACATCTTCAAACTATTACAAACTTTGTCTTATACCTTGACCACCTAGATAGACATGTTTTGCACATATTTTGGCAACAAGGAAAAACTGACTCGTCTGAAATGAATGGAGTTTTACATCCTACTCTTCTACACCATGTGGGCTAATGAAGACGGGCGATGCCATGCAGGGTGCAATGAAGGAAATTTTGCCAGGACAGCGGCATTAGCCTGCTCTTTTTCGATTTCCAACTGTCGAGGGATCTTTAACGTGCACAGCCTGTAGCACACAGGGCCTCGGTTTATTGTCTCATCCGAACGACTAGACGCTTTTCCATGTCAGCCCCTCTTACCTGCATCACTGACAGGGGGAAACCGGGTTATCTCGACCTATGTCGGGATTGAACCCTGGACCTTCAGGTTAGCGAGCAAGCGTCTAACTCACTGAGCCACTGCGGCTCCCTACCAATGAAAAGGAGAAGAGCCACATAAAGCATTTAGTCCCCTTAACATGTTGGTTCCCTCCCCTTAAAAAAACACAAGACAAATTAGAATAACATCAAAATTTATTACATAAAAATATCATATCCATATACAAATCTTATTTCACATGTAATGAGTAAACATTTTGGAAATTATGGTCCTTGACCCTTTGAACACTGATTTGTAAAATAAAAACAAAGCGCTACTGTATTGGACGTCACTTTGTAACAACTGCGTCACCACCTGTCGGGTATAAATCACAAAATATGTGACTGGTAGAATGACAACTAGTGTTTAAAGGGTTAATAGAAAAAAGTCATTAAAAATTCAACTAAAGCCACCCTAATGCTCTCACCATAGGATCTAGCAATCTTGCTTGACAGATTTACTTTAATAAGTGTTAATTTGAGCCAATCACAACACATCTTGGTGAAATTGCACATTTAATGATTATAACACTCAATTTAATTGGCTAAGTCTGCATTAGACCACACCTCATTTAAATTAGCAGGTCAAACAGTTGACCTTTACTGTGTCTTGTATTTAGATCTAGTTGTTAGATACACATCCAAGTACTTGATGAAGCTTTTGTCACACCTCGGCATCCCTTTCGGAGAGTTCACAGTTAAAGAGCTTGTCTTCAATATCAAATTCAGCACATTTTCGAAAGCTAAGCACTCACATGAATGAAAATTTCTCAAAAACTTCCCAAGCTGCCAAACTGAATTCTGACTGTGCCATTAATGTTCTTGTTCAGAATTGATCCATATGATGATGGCATCACACAATTCAGAGTTTGACAAGACCTATGAAAATATCAGTACAAGAAACCGTCAAGAGCACCCAAAATGGAATCATTGCCATATACAATGAGATAAAGTTGAAATACTCGAAACGTAAACACAACAAAATCTGGAATGTCATTTTAAGAAGAACCGCAGTCATGTAATACACTTTTCGTCTCATGGAAACGTCATTTCGGTCGAAACCCCGTCGACAATGGCGGATCATGTTGATTGTAATGTACAAAAGAACCACACAATCAAAGAGCCATAATGGAATGAATATCAGGAACCAATTCCACGTCACTTTATATTCTAATCTCAACACTAAGAGTATTAAAAACACTAAAATTGTCAACCATGTAAACAAAGCTCTGTGCATGACAGCCATTTTGAATTTCGAATTGTGTCCCTTTGAAGTGTAGAAAAGTTTTCCAGGCTGAAATTTTCTTGATTCTGTTTTTATTTTATTTTATGGGGCGTTTTACTTAAATGTGGTACAATTCTATCACATCCTCTCGATTTTTAGAGTGCAAAGCATATTTCCTAAATGTCCAATAACGATCAATTATCTTGGCCGATGTCCAATTTGTCTAATAGACGATTTTGTCGTGGGGCGAACTGACTTTTGGACGACTTTGACTCCAAATCGAGACCGAGGCTTCTAGCTTGTGTCCGCCATGTTGTAATTTTAATCGAGTTCATTCAGAGGAATTCAGACACAAAAGATCAAAATTTAACTAGTTGTCGTCGACGGAGAATGCCAAGATGTTTCCTATCACAACACAGGGTACGTATAGATGACCAAACGTCCATGAAATTCCAAATTAACCATTAAAATTTGCTCAAATTTCACCCAGGAAAATCAGTGAATCAGAAAAAAATATTTCTATTTTTAGAAGACGAAAGCGTCGGATCTACAAATTCAACGTCTCTTCATGAAATAAATTTGCCAATCATTTTCATAACACTGAAAGTCTTTGCCCTGCTTCGTGTTCATAACAATTCCAAAAGTTGCAGCATAATTATTTTTCATTTTTGAGGGGAGGATTCAATAAGCTTACAAAATTCAATAAGTTTTAAGAATAGCAACAAACAACAAAACAGGTCGATTTCCGGCCGGGAGAGAGAGTAGTCTGAACAGTGAACTAAAACTAAATTTATATGATTTTAAATATAGACACAGATCACAAAATCTCATGTTTCTATAGACAGTGTACTTGAAAAGCATTTTGGGAATATGCATCAATCTAAAAATAACAGGCCAACAAACCTGGTGCAGTGGACATTATTGTTGTGTTGATTTATAATGAGCATTGATTGGATGTTCATTTTGACCAAATTATAGTCCGTTTTAACAAAGGTATTTCGTCCTTGACCATTTAGATCAAGATATGGACCATTTGAATAAGGTGTTTTGGGATCATTTTGAATAAGGTGTTTTGGGATCATTTTGACTAGGTACTTTGGGACTATTTTGATGAGGAAGTTTGAGACCATAGGGAGTTTGGGACCATTTTGACTAGAGAGTTTTGGACCATTTTAACTAGGGACTTTGGGACCATTTTGATGAGGAAGTTTGAGACCATAGGGAGTTTGGGACCATATTGACTAAGGTTTTTTGGGACCATTTTGACCAGGGAGTTTGGTACCATTTTGACTAGGGGGTTTGGGACCATTTTGACTTGGGAGTTTGAGACCATTATGATTAGGGAGTTGGGGACCATTTTGACTTGGGAGTTCGAGACCATAGGGAGTTTGAGACCAATTTCACTTGGGAGTTTGAGACCATTATTATTAGGGAGTTTGAGACCATTTCGACTAGGGAGTTTGGGGCCTTAGGGAGTTTGGGACCATTTTGACTAGGGAGTTTGGTATTTGTCGAAGGAGTTTGGGACCATTTTGATTTCAGGGAATAGTGTCAATATCCTGTCAGGATCTGCCACATGAAATTCCAGAAAGAGTTGCTGTGTAAGCTAGCAGTCAAAAAGCTGAAAATGTGTTCCAGATATGCCATCTGTACATCTGGCCCACCTGCCCTGCATCACACTAAACTTTTGTGACTCGAATGAATTTTTCTGCCTTTTTTTCAGGTATTTCTCCTTTTCTCAGCCCACAGATGAATGGTAAGTTTCACTGGATAATTGTTCATCCATTAATCACCTTTCTTTGTAGTCCATTATAACCAGTCCTTTTGTGGTAGCACTTTAACCCTGTTTTTAATACCATTCACTCAAGTTACATTTATTTCCTGAAGTTGCCAAAACTAATTTTGGTGTTAGTGAAATCTACTAAAATAGATTGCAAAAAGATATTCTAAAATTATTTACGTGGTTCAGGGATACTGATAGCATCAATTTGCACCATTCCAATTTTCTGTGGTTTTTGCACAAATGAAGGTTCCTCCCTAGATTTGTCTCACAACTCTTCTATTCCTATCCTTATTTGTGATTTTGGTATCAACAACTTTTTCCTTTGCACATTTTCTTAATCTTTTAATCTTTAATCCTTTTTAGAATACAAAAATGACGTGGAAAATAAGAGTTATTAATTAAAAAAATTCAATTTTGGAAAGTAAACCTATCCTGATGAGGATTGCCTTCCCGAAACCCATGTCTGCAGCATAAGATGGGCTCGATGGTCAATTTGAAATAATTGGCCTTTGATATTTAATTGGTTTAAAGATGGGTGTCCTTATTTTTTGAATGTCAAATTAAGCAAACTATTGATTAATTGGTGTTTCTAATGAATTATCATGTATTCTTAATCATATCATTATGTTCTTATTGCATATAATTAAGAGTTTTAACCAATCATAAATGTTCATGTATGTACAGTCTGGATAAACAAAAAAAAGACTTTTTGATCTCTCTTGATCAGTCACTCATTGGAATTCTGCTGGTAATTCTCTTCTAATTTAGCTAATTATGAATTAATTATGGACATGTGAGACAAACTGGTATTTTTCCAAGTCATTAGAACACCTCTACTTTCTATTCATATATTAGCATTTTCATTTTCATCAATGAAAATAAGGGAACCCATCTTTAATTACAGGCATACATGTAGATTAGACACAATTTTTTTTGCAAACATTGATATTCTGTACCCACCTAAACTTAGTCTCAGAACTCAGTTCTCTGTGTTTAAAACCTTGGAACAGATGTGTTGACCAGCATTGTCTTTATTGTTGTTACAGGGCAGCCCGGGCTACAGTTTACTTTCCCACCAATGACTCAACCTGAGCGTGAGTAACTGTTATTTTTTTTTTTTAGATATTAGGGACCGACTCTCAGAAGTACTGGCTGTGGCATCAGATTTTTCTTACCTTGAGGAGGCACCAATTGCTTAGACGACAATCCAACTAGCTACTTGAGAGCAAGTTCATTACCATTTCATTTTGACTGCCTTTTAGCTAGGTAAAGTGTAATTTTTTGAAACATTGTGTTTGATATTTTCAGAGCCTTTAACACCTTCTCAGCTTATGGGAATACAACAAGGTAAGAATTAGGGGGTGAGGATTTGTACAGGGGGTGACCCATTGGATGAATGGTTGCTGTCAAAGACTTTATTCATTCATTCATTTATCCTCATTTATTTTTCATTCATTCATCATGTCTTTCATTTTTCATTCATTTGCGACCATTCGTCCATTCATTCATTTGCTAATGTAATCATCCACTAATTTTTTCTTTCTCTCTTTTTTTCAGCATTACAACCCCCACCAGCGATTCCATCATTGACAGGAACTTATCAACCATTTGCTGGTCCCCCACCCCCCATATCTGCTGCTCCGGAAGGAGACTTTGTGTGTCCCCCTCGCCCTAACCACGGTACCGAGGGACGACCCATTCTGCTACGCGCCAACCATTTTCAAGTACGAATACCGAAGGGCTTCATCCACCACTATGACGTGTCCATTACACCTGATAAGTGTCCCAGAAGAGTCAATAGGTATGTAATTGGGGATGGGTTGTAGCTCATTCATTCAGAGTGTTGCAATCATGACATTTATTAGAACACTAACAGAGCCCCCATGTGCTACAGGGTATGCTTGTTTAAGATCCCTTCACATGCGGAATTGAAAAGAGTTGGCAAATACCACTGTCCTGGCAAATTTACCTCATTGCAGACTGCATGGTGTTGCCTATTTGCATTAGTCTTGATTGGAGTAAAAAACTGTGTAACCATACCAAATTTGTTCTGAACTGAACCTTTGACTTTTGACCCCTATGTTATGACCTTTGACTTTTGACCCCAATGATATTTTGAACCATATTTTCAGGGAAATTATTGAGACCATGGTGCAGTCCTATGGACAGAGGATATTTTCTGGCGTGAAGCCTGTTTTTGACGGCCGTAAAAACCTGTACAGCAGAGAACCATTACCAATAGCTAAAGAAAAGGTAAGACTAGTATGATCAAGACTATGTCTATGAATGTCCAGGCCTAAAAATTCATCGAAAGTTCTACCACAGTTGCATTCTAGTGATAGTATTTTCAACCAATCAAATGTTAATGTCATGCAGTATCTGTGCATTTGTTGATGACATAAAATCCATAAATGGTGCTTGATGGGTGAGTTCTGAGCAGCTTCCGTCTGCTCCAAATTGTAGCCTCGGTCAAACAGTACAGATGCAGATGCGAGACATTAAAATATTTTTCCATCTATTCCTTTCTCCGCCATTTTGAATATTGTCTTTTTTTTCCGGCACATTTTAACGCCATGAATCCCAAGCGTGCAGAACTTGCCATTAGGAGAAATTGGCTAAAAATAGAACACATGCATGACTTGAGTTGGACAAACCACCCTTACAACTGTTAAAGTTGTACATCATGTGGTACGCAAACCACCTCTATAACTGTGTTTCCACTGAGGGAAGAGCCAGTTTTAAACTAGCTTTCATGTGTTTCCAGTGGGCAAATTGCCGAACCATCATGGTTCGGGAACCAAACACATCCCCTTTTTGCTTTCAGCAATTTATCGGGGGGCCTACTGAAACCTAGGTTATAGCCGGCTTTCACTTAACCAGTGGAAATCTAAAAAAGCTAGCTTTGGCAATAGGCGGTGTACTGGTCTTTCCGGTCTGTTGCATTTCTTACTGGTCTAAACAGTAGTCTTGTACATCATGAGTTGTCAATAATGTGCGACTTTGCGATAGAGACTAAAGTCGTTCGGGAACCAGTTAAACTTGGCGTAAACACAACGCGTTTTAATACAGGTGGTTTTAAGTTAGCTTAGAAGTTTACAACTTGACAATTCTCAGTGAAAATGTGGCTTATGACATCATGGCCGATCTCTACTCTCGAGCGCCTCTTTTTCATTTTATTTAATTCCTGTAGGTGGAGCTAGAAGTGACTCTACCAGGTGAAGGTCGTGATCGGGTTTTCACGGTGGCTATCAAATGGGTAGCTCAAGTCAGTTTGTACAACTTAGAAGAAGCTTTAGAAGGACGGCAACAACAGATGCCCATGGACGCCATACAGGCTCTAGATGTTGTCATGAGACACTTACCTAGCATGACGTAAGTTTTAATAATATGTTCTAAGTATGGGACTTATTAACTATGCTATGTGAACTCTCTGAAACAGATTAGGGCAGTGATGGCTCTTGAGTTATATGCTTACCCATGGGCTGAATGTTAGACAGGACCATGTCACTTTGGTGTATTGGACTTAATTCTGAAATCTAGGTGCATAGTGACAGCATGGTTTCCAGTTATCATCAGCCTATTCATGGAAAACAATGTATTATTATTTTGAGATTCATTCATTCATTCATTCCAAATTCATTCACTCACTTACTCATTCATTCATTCCCAATTCATTCACTCACTTACTCATTCATTCATTCCCAATTCATTCACTCACTTAATCACACATTCATTCACTCATTCATTCACTCATTCATTCACTCATTCATTCACTCATTCACTCATTCATTCATTCACTCATTCATTCATCCATTTCTGTATTTCAGCTATACACCAGTGGGTCGTTCATTTTTCTCCCAGCCTAAAGGTTACGATCACCCCCTTGGTGGAGGGCGAGAGGTCTGGTTTGGTTTTCATCAGTCTGTTAGACCCTCACAATGGAAAATGATGCTAAACATTGATGGTAAGTTGATTCAGAATCATAGTCCTTTGATCCCCTGTCAGTGATACAGGGGCTGACATGGAAAAAGTGTCAAGTCGTTCGGATGGGACAATAAACCGAGGTCCCATGTGCTACAGGCTGTGCATGTTGAGTTGTCTTTGCAAAATTTCCATCATTGTGTATTGTATATTTTCTTCCGTTCAATAGTAAAATCAATTTGTCACTAATTGCAAACTAACATGATGTCAGATTTTCATTCTTAAGGTGATATGGATAGCTAAAATTGAAGCTCTATCATCTGATATGTGTGTTTTACTACAAAGTTAGATGTAAACTTCATTTCGTTTCATCTTGTTCCTCGACTAAGACAACTCTCTAAGTAGGGTGTAAAACTCCACTATTTTTGATTTACAGTATCTGCCACAGCGTTTTATAAAGCCCAGCCAGTAATTGAATTCATGTGCGAGGTGTTGGATATCGAGAACACAGCCGACCAGAAACGACCTCTCACTGACTCACAACGAGTCAAATTCACCAAGGAAATCAAAGGTAGGTTGACTGGAGTTGACGTAGGGCTGGGCGATATACTGGTATCACGATAAATACTGGTAGAGGAATTTATATTGATTAAAAAATACTAAAATATCACCATATCGTGATATATGTTAATTATCGTGATATATCATCAAATTTTTGTCCAGATAAGATCTTCTACATAATTTTAACAAGTAACTTAATATTTGAAACAGATGGTTTTTTTTTTTCATGATGTTAAAGACTGGGGTATTTTTAAGAGAAATTTATTGTTTTATGTTACATTTAAAATTTCTAGATCATAATTTTGTTTCGAAAACCAGAAAAAAACAAACTTAAAAAATATCACGATATATACCCATATCGTGATATATTAATGATTGATATTGTGATAACAACTTAAC
Organism: Lottia gigantea; assembly: GCF_000327385.1. Classification (NCBI taxonomy): domain Eukaryota; kingdom Metazoa; phylum Mollusca; class Gastropoda; family Lottiidae; genus Lottia; species Lottia gigantea. The sequence continues at coordinate 532,180 of NW_008710371.1, forward strand.
CAATATCACCCAGCCCTAAGTTGAGGTTGTATATATCACAGAGTATCTTAAATTGACGAGTCATCATTTTAACATTCAAACACAGATAATTCTGAACACACATGGATTTGAAGGCTCAAATTTCGACAGTGAGCTGTGAACACTATTACTGATTAGCTTAGCTAAAAAATTCCCGTTTCTGGGACTGAGGTATGATTGGTTAAAATATTGGCAGTGAGCTGTGAACACTATTACTGATTGGCTTAGCTAAAAAATTCAATTTTTTGGGACTAAGTATGATTGGTCAAAATAAATATGGCAGATCTGTCCCTTTTTGTTTTCAAAGACTTGCCTGATGAAATATTTTTGGTATTTTGTTCTCTAGGATTAAAGGTAGAAATCACACATTGTGGTACCATGAAGAGAAAGTACAGAGTTTGTAATGTAACTCGAAGACCTGCTCAAACACAATCGTAAGTTAGGGTAGCTGGGGGAGGGGCTCAGCGATTGGCCTGAGTTTATTCTGCCATTTCCCCCTGTCAGTGGAGCCGCGGAGGATCAGTGAGTTTGATGCTTGCTCGCTAACATGAAGGTCCAGGGCTCAATCCCGGCATAGGTCGAGATAATACCTTCGGATTTTTCAACCCGGTTTCCCCCTGTCAGTGATGTAGGTAAGAGGGGCTGACATGGAAAAAGTGTCGTTTAGAGGAGACAATGAATCGAGGCCCCGTGTGCTACAGGCTGTTCGCTCTAAAGTTCCCTGAACAGTCGTAAATCTCAAGAAATCCAGTTTATCGAAACATTTGATTTTGACAGAAAAATATAATACGAAATTTACTTCATTGCACACTGCATGCCATTTCCCATCTTCATTGACCCATTAAAGAGATTGTAGAAAGGTTTTCTAAATTTTTTATGTGTATCAGGGACACTGATAGCATCAATTTACACCATTCAAATGTTCAAACAGACGACTAAGGGTTTTGCAATTCCATTAAAACCAAGTGTTTGATGACGTCACTAATCACGAAGAACCTAATGTGAAATCAAACACTTAGTTTTAGTAGAATTGCAGGAACCACAGACATCTGATTGAAAATTGTAATGGTGTAAATTGATGCTATCAGTGTCCCTGATACGCATAAAAAAGTTAGAAAACCTTTTAACAATCTCTTTAAAGTTGCATTTCATATATTAAGAGAAATATTTGTGTTTGTTTGTAGATTTCCACTACAGCTAGATTCAGGTCAGACTGTAGAATGTACAGTCGCTAGATACTTCCATGAAAAATACAAAATAAAACTTCAGTAAGTAGCCATTTTTCACAATTAAAGGAATCGTAAAAAGGTTTTCTAAAATTTTTATGTGTATCAGGGACACTGATAGCATCAATTTACACCATTTCAATTTTCAATCAGACGTCTGTGGTTCCTGTAATTCCACTAAAACTAAGTGTTTTATGATGTCACTTATCCCAAAGCGCTTGAATATTATTAGCAACTTTTGTGATAGTGATGTCATTAGTTTTCGTGGAATTGCAGGAACCACAGACATCTGATTGAAAATTAGAATGGTGTAAATTGATGATATCAGTGTCCCTGATACACAAACAAAATTTAGAAAACCTCTTTACAATCAAAAAGTAGTAAATTTGTTTTATGAAATGCAATTAGCTATATTGTTATATTTTTCAAAAATAAATTTGAATTCTTTTTTCACCATTTATTTTCAACTCTTTGTTATGACTTTGATAAAAAAATATTTTGCTCAATGAAATTTTTGATGTCATTTTTCAGATATCCACATTTTCCATGTCTTCAAGTTGGACAAGAACAGAAACATACATATCTTCCTTTAGAGGTACGTGTTTCAGTTTTCCAAAAACTTCACTTAATGATGATTTTTGGAGCCATGGTGGCTCAGTGAGTTAGACACTTGCTCGCTAATCTAAATGTCCAGGGTTCAATCCCAACATAGGTCCAGATGATACCTTCGGATTTTTCAACCTGGTTTCCCCCTGTCGGTGATACAGGTAAGAGGGGCTGACATGGAAAAAGCGTTTAGTTGTTCAGATGTGACAATAAACCGAGGCCCCGTGTGCTACAGGCTGTGCACGTTAAAGATCCCTCGACAGTTGGAAAGCAAAAAATAGTAGGCTAATACAGATGTCCTGGCAAAATTTACCTTATCACACACAATAGGTGTAGAATATCATTCTCTCAGTGGGTGTAAAACTCCATTTCATTTCATAATTCATACACAGAATAACAAGATGCAGAATAGTAGGGTGTAAAACTCCATTCAACTGTCTATTTCAGGTGTGTAATATCGTTGGTGGACAGAGGTGTATCAAAAAACTCACTGACATGCAGACGTCAACTATGATCAAAGTAAGAACCCCCCCACCACTTCGTAAAAAAGGGAGAAGCGAAATAGGTTTTGTTTTCATTTGAAAAAAAATAGCCAGTGCTTTAATGGAATTTGAAATCAGACTTACCCAAGCAGAATTTCCCTCATTGTACACAATATTAAAATTATAATGGTGTTTGTAGGCCACAGCTAGATCTGCACCTGACAGAGAAAAAGAGATCAATAATTTGGTGAGTGTCCATTTTGAAATTCTATATTCATATTGTTTTCTCAAAAAGGGACAGGTGCGCCATTTTTTTCACCAATCGTACCTTAGTCTCAGAAACTGGAATTTTTTAGCTAAGCCAATCAGTAATAGTGTTCATAGCTCACTGTCAAAATTTGAGCCTTCAAATCCATAATGTTCAGAATTATCCGCGTTTGAAAGTTCAAATGACGAGTCGTCTTTTCTTGAGACACTGTGATATATAGAAAAGATATATATAGAAATAGTGAGTAAAATTCCTAGTTTGAGATATTTTTAAAGGAATTATGTGATTTTCGTACATTTCTAGTATTTCTGAAGACTATTTACATATATTCAAGACTCAAATCAACTTCTGAAATGGCGCATCTGTCCCTTTATATGCATAAGTGTTCAGCACTTTCAGAATTTGGAAGATGATATTCCAAATGAACTCAAATCTTTTGGCCCTGACTGCAGTCTTTTTGAAAAATTTGGTGTCAATAGAATTTTCATGAAGTTCGGAAGTTCAATTTGACCTCCCAAGTTCAATGATTTACTGCGAGAGGGAATGTTGGTACTTCTTGAATACCTGATGCCACTCTGAGACTGAGTGTTGGGGTTTTCAATCTGATTATAATAATGCAGATCTCGATGTTTCTCTTTCATGTTTTTTCTGTGGGCAATTCCACTCGTCATCCATGATCTATCATGATTTTTACACATCACGTGTTCAGGGTCATTTAATATTCAACCAATCAAATCCTCTGTTCAAAAAAAAGATTTCATTACTCGATGTGTGGAATTCTGGGAAATTCATTGTAAAACATTGTCTGCCTGCTTTTAATAGTGTTTTTGATTGGTTAGAGTAAATTATGACACTAGTTGATGCTACTGGGCCAGTCTTCTACAGAACACGATTTACAGAATGAACTTGTTGGATCATGGATGGAGTGTGTAGTAACCCGTAGAAAAAATGTGAAACAAAACTGTATAGTCCTTCAAATGAAGTGAGCAGAAGTGAAGTTGTGCCTTTGATTTTATTTTCTTGCCTAATTTATGACTTTTGTCCTGTTTGAATGTCATGAGAGACTGGATGTTCTTGACTGCAGATAAACAGACATGTTTTGATAATTATCTGCCCCTGTCAAAATTTCAAAATTCTGGGATGTGGTGTTTTGAAATTTCCAGAGAAACCCCTGACGAAAGAGCGTCGAACTCTTTGTTTTCAAATTCACACGCACGCGGCGTTGTCACGCCAACTTGTGTATGTATCTGCAGTGTCTGGGTAATGTCTGGTATGTACTAGTCTACTTTCACAACAACCAAACACATTCAAAAAAATTCAAGTACGCCATTTATGACAATCGAAAATCTCGCCATGTCTGACAATAACCTTGTATGCAGCTCTCGGATAAATTGGACTACTTTCAAATATTAGGTCATGTGACAATAGCTTGATTTTCGTCTCCATTATAGGCTCTGACACCCAGACTTTTCCTTTCTATGGAGGATAGAGTCTTCAAGGGAGATAACTAACTTCTAACGAACTAGCCTATATTTTGTTACTTGGACGTAACTTCCATCTGCATACGAGGTTTACGGCTGCATTCCTGAATGCAGGTTTGAAGGTATACGAAATTACGTATGGTTCTTACATGAAAATAACACACATCAATATTGCGGTTCCACTAAACACCATAATGTACTATCAAACATCATATTGCAGGGTTGGGCTAAACACCATAATGTCAACACGTAGTTCACAACCATTTTGAATATCTTTCTTGACTTAATAAGTAGAATTTCGATAAAGGTTTAATATTTCAAATCACAATTAAGGTTTTCGAAATGGCTTCTAATGAGGTCTGAGGTGTAGTTGAAATATTTTAGCCTTTTTAAATAAGTCACAGAAGAGATTCAAAATGGCTGTGAACTATGTTCGTGTGTGTTATTTCCATCCATACGTAGTTTCGTTAAGTTCTGCTTCTGATAAGCTGAGAACCTCTAAAACACATGAAAAAGAGTAGAATAATGCCACTGTCCTGTTGAAATTTTCCCCATTGCACATGGCATAGAGTTTTCAATTTTGATTGACCAATTTGGTATTTGTGTTTGGTTTTTGTGAATAGTAGAGGTGATGGTTTTAAACCTTGTCGACTCTTTACAAAACATCTTTATATCACTTTCCTCCTCCCCCTACCCTGCACGACACCCCACCCCCTTTCTACGCCCTTCACAGCCTTCTTTCAATTCCATTCCTGACTGTCTCCCTTCCTTTCCACAGATCTAAGTTCCTGACATCTTGCTTGAATTATTGTAGTATGCCATCTTTCCCTGTTAGGAACTGCAGTGGTTCACTGAGTTATATGGCATTGGTCGAGATACTAGTAGCCAAACCTTGTTAATCAAGCCTACTAGTAACAAAACCTTGTTAACCTCGCCTACCAGAAGCAAAACCCTGTTAACTACCCCCACCAGTAGCGAAAACCCTGTTTACCATGCCTACCAGTAGTAAAACCCTGTTTATCCCGCCCACCAGTAGTAAATCCCTTTAAACCCCGCCCACCTGTATCAAAACCCTGTTAACCACACCTACAAGTAGTAAATCCCTGTAAACCCCGGCCTACAAGTAGTAAAACCTTGTTAATTCCTCCCACCAGTAGTAAAACTTTGTAAACCCCGCCTACCAGTAGTAAAACCCCATTAACCACTCCATCTAGTAGTAAAACCCACCCACTATCATGTATAAAGATGGGTTGTAAAACCTAAGTAGCAATAACCTGTCCAATACTAGCCACGCCCACCATTACCATTAGTCCCACCCACTATGTATAAAGATGGATTTGTAAAACCTATAAGTATTAATAACCTTCCCCACAAATAGTCCCACCCTCAGTTCTGAATGTCCACCCACATTGTATCAATAATACACTCACTAGAACCATTAGCTCCACCCACCCATGTATAAAGGTTGGTTGTTAAACATGTAGCCACGCCCACCAGTACTATTGGCCCCGCCCACTATGTATAAAGATGTAAAACTTAAGTGTATCGAGCCACGCTTACCAGTACCACTAACCCCTCCCACCAGTTCCTAAGCCCCACCCACTATGTTTAAAGATGGGTTGTAAAACATGAATAACTGTTCACCATCAGGTATCGATTGCCGATTTTAACCACGACCACTATCTACGTACCTTCGGCATCACAGTCTCTTATGACATGGTAGAGGTCAAAGGTCGAGTCCTAACTCCGCCTAAAATCCAGTATGGAGGCCGGGTAGGCATATATTTATACACCTTTCTTTTCATTATCAAAAGCAAACGAAAATTCACATTCGATGTATCGTTGGCTTTTGATGGAATGAAAGGAAATTTTTTGAGGATGGTTTGCAAGATTTAGAATGTGTCATAAAATTGCTAAAATCGTTTGGTTTTTGGGATTTGTATCGGAAAAGCCGTGGCTCCTTGCAAACAAAGTTTAATAAAACTGCTTAAAAAAATAGTTGAAAATTTTCATTGAAATCTCCAAAAAATTCAAAAATTGCATAAAAATTTCGATTTTCAAAACTAACTTAAAAATTTTATTGGCTATTTTAAGTCTTGCAAATTCATCTGATTGTGTTGTTTTATGATTTTTTTGGACCAATCAATAATGTTGGATGCCCGTAATTTTCGCCCCCACCCTCACAGGTTCGTAAAGCAAGTTTTAACGCCGATCAGTACCTCCAAACTTTCGGTATCAGCATATCTCAGCAGATGGTAGAGTGTCATGGTCGCGTTCTTCAGCCTCCTAAATTGCAATATGGCGGAAGGGTAAGAATATACACATTTGCTATTTTTGCTATTATTTGCTACATTGGCAACTTCTTATGTTATGTAAATATTTGCCCAGGTCATGAAAAAAATATCAATATTCAAAGTTTATTTTTTTCTATTATTTGCTATTTTGTGCAAATTGTGATGCTCCTATCTGAAATCAGAATTCTCTTTCATAAAGAATTTGCTATTTTTGCTATTATTTGCAAAATGTCTATGATTGTTCTGTATGTATTGTCATGCTCCCTTGCCAACGAAATGAAATGTATTATTATGCACATTGTGATGCTCCTCATAAAAAATTTGCTATTTTTGCTATTATTTGCAAAAGTGGATGATTCTTATGTATATATTGTCATGCTCCCTTGCCAACGAAACGAAACGGAACGAAACGAAATGTATGATTATGCAAATTGTGATGCTCCTATAGAAAGATTTGGTATTAATTTTTCGTAAAAAATTTGCTATTTTTGCTGTCATTTGCAAAATTTGATGGATTTGCCAACAAAACAAAATGTACGATTATGCAAATTGTGATGCTCTTGGACTAAATGGAAGAAGAATTCTCTGAAATTCTTCAAAAAAAAAATTTGCTATTTTTGCTATTATTTGCAAAATTGCTACATTTGTTGATGTCATTGATGTTGCCTTAAAGTACAATACTTGTCTTCTATGATTCTTAAAATTATTTGCTATTTTTTGCTATTAATTGCAAAATAGGACTTGTCATGCTCCTTTGTCCACAAAATATTAGATCATTCTTATGATTATTTGCTATTTTTTGATATCATTTGCAAAATAGTATTTGCTATATAGGGTCATTATCATTCCTTCAGTGCATGGGTCCATACACCTCATTTACTATTTTTGCTACAAATTCAAATTTTTCAAAATAAAAGTTTTTCTCTCTTCTCTTAAATTAGAAAAAATAAGTTTAATACTAAGATTCTAGAAAAAAAATTAGCTATTTTTACAATTTTCATATATTTTTTAACAGGGATTTCTAATGAGGTTTTCTACATTTTTTTATGTGTATCAGGGACACTGATATCATCAATTTACACCATTCTAATTTTCAATCAGACGTCTGTGGTTCCTGCAATTCCATTAAAACTAAGTGTTTGATGACGTCATTAATTGCGAAAGGACTTACGTGATAAAGCATATTTTGCGATTAGTGACGTCATCAAATACTTAGTTTTAGAGGAATTACAGGAACCACAGACGTCTGATTGAAAATTGGAATGATGTAAATTGATGATATCAGTGTCTCTGATATACATAAAAAATTTTTAGGAAACCTTTTTACAATCTCTTTAAGTACCAGTTATATGTCTTTATGAGCATTCTTTTCCTGTTTCTTCTAAAGCTCACTCCCCCTTTAAGGATTGCCTGTTGATGTTTCCAATATGGTTCCCTTAAAGATGGGTTCCCTTATTTTTATTTATGAAAATGAAAATGCTAATACTTATATGAATAGAAAGTAGAGGTGTTCTAATGACTTGGAATAATACCAGTTTGTCTCACATGTCCATAATTAATTCATAATTAGCTAAATTAGAAGAGAATTACCAGCAGAATTCCAATGAGTGACCTATCAAGAAAGATCAAAAAGTCTTTTTTTGTTTATCCAGACTGTACATACATGGACATTTATGATTGGTTAAAACTCTTAATTATATGCAATAAGAACATAATGATATGATTAAGAATACATGATAATTCATTAGAAACACCAATTAATCAAATACCTTGCTTAATTTAATACTAAGAAATGAGGAAACCATCTTTAAACTCACTATTTCTTATTTTAGACGAAATCTCAAGCAGTGCCCAATCAAGGTGTGTGGGATATGAGAGGTAAACAGTTTTATCAGGGAATTGAAATCCGTGTGTGGGCTATTGCTTGTTTCGCTCCATCAAGAACTGTACGAGAGGATGCCTTAAGGTAAGAAGTCATCGATCTTAAAGGGAAATAGGAAGCCGCAGTGGCTCATGGAGTTAGATGCTTGCTCGCTAACTTGAAGGTCCAGGGTTCAATCCTGGCATAGGTCTAGATATCAGTACCCATTTACAGCTGGGTTGACTGGAATTATTGTGAGTGAAGATGACTTATTCAAGGTCATCGGACTCTCACACGCCGATCGAGATCGGAACCCACATCCACCATTTGCTCGACATAAAGAACTAAGGCTCTAACCAACTGTGCTTCATTCGACCCAGCTGTAAATGGGTACAGATAATCCGGGAAAGATCAATGCCAAGAGACCAGCTGGTCAGAAAAAATCCCCATGAACCTCACATCATCTTGTAAAAAAAAAGTAGTTATTTTTTTTCCTTACGTGACCACCAGTTGTAAAGCATCGTAATGTCTGTTACTTCCAGGAATTTTACATCTCAACTTCAAAGAATATCCAATGACGCCGGAATGCCGATCATGGGTCAGCCATGTTTCTGTAAATATGCTACAGGCCCAGATCAAGTGGAACCAATGTTCCGTTACTTAAAGAACACATATCAAGGACTACAGCTCATAGTGGTTGTTTTACCTGGAAAGACCCCAGTTTACGGTAGGTCCAAACTTCTTATTGGGGGAGCTGGGGTGAATTAGTGAATCACAGAGGGGCTCAGGGAAAACATGATTGCTAGAATCTGGCGTTTGCTGGGAGACTGGATTCATAAGTCTGAATAACCTGAAGGTCCAGGGTTCAATCCTGTCATAGGGCGAGATAATACCTTTGGATTTTTCAACCTGTTTCCCCTGTCAGTGATGCAGGTAAGAGGGGCTGACATGGAAAAAGTGTCTAGTTGTTTGGATACGACAAAAAACCAAGGCCCTGCAAGCTACAGGAAATCGTAAAAAAGAGCAGGCTAATGCCGATATCCTGGCAAAATTTCCCTCATTGTACACTGCATGGTGTTGTCCGTCTTCATTTGCCCACATGGTGCAGAAAAGTAGGATGTAAAAACTCCACTCATTTCATTTCTTTCAACTGAATAACGACCAATAAAAGTTGGAACACCATTGTGGTATCCCTGCAAATTTCCCTCATTGCACACTTCATAACATAGATTTCAATTCAGTATTTATTATTTTCAGCTGAAGTAAAAAGAGTTGGGGACATCTTGTTTGGTCTAGCCACTCAATGTGTTCAGTCTAAAAACGTGAACAAAACCACTCCCCAGACACTGTCCAATCTGTGTTTAAAAATCAACGTTAAGTTAGGAGGTATTAACAGTATCTTGTTACCAAGTATCAGGTATGTCACCTTACACCACTCTACACTTGACTACTTCATTGTGTTTTGAGGGAGTGCTGTAGCACAGGCAGTTAGAGATTTGGAATCTTTACATCAATTGATCCTTAAATGACATTTTTGTGTTTTTGAGGGAGTGCTGTAGCACAGTCAGTTGGAATCTTTACGTGACATCATTTGCTTGGTTACGTCATACAAATGGTGATCGTGGCTTGTTATCTCGGTCGGCTTATTCTAATCAACCCAGCTGTACATGGATAAGGTAGATAATTGCCAAGCTAGGCCAAGGACTAGCTGGGCTGGTAGGATCCTCATTATTCTAGTCAACCCAGCTGTAAATGGGTACAGATAATCTGGGAAAGATCAATACCAAGAGGTTTGACCAAGAACCAGGTGGTAGACAAGATCCTCATTATTCCAGTCAACACAGCTGTAAATGGGTACAGATAATCCAGGAAAGATCAATACCAAGAGGTTTAGTCAAGGACCAGCTGGTAGACAAGATCCTCATTATTCCAGTCAACCCAGCTGTAAATGGGTACAGATAATTCAGGAAAGATCAATACCAAGAGGTTTGGTCAAGGACCAGCTGGTAGACAAGATCCTCATTATTCCAGTCAACACAGCTGTAAATGGGTACAGATAATCTAAAAAAAATATCAGTACCAAGAACCAGCTGGTACACATGATCCTCGAGAACCTAAGTTGTTATCCTTTTGAAATCGTTGCCAAGAGGTTTGACCTTGGAACACCTGGAAGGCAAGATCCTGAAGTTGTCCTTTATAAAGTGGTCTTAGCTTTTCTTTCACTTACTTCGTTACATGGCTCTCCGTTGTCTATTTTTAGACCTCAAGTATTCCGAGAGCCAATCATATTCCTTGGAGCTGACGTGACCCATCCGCCAGCTGGTGATTGTATGAAACCATCCATTGCGGCTGTAAGTATTGGGACTCATTTTGGACTTGTTCATCTCTGGTTTCCCCCGGTCAGTGATGCTGGTAGGAGGAGCTGACTGAAAAAGCTTCAAGTTGTCAAATAGGACAAGGAATGAAGACCCTGTGTGTGCTAAAAGCTTAAAGTTGCCTTAACAGTTGAATATCGAAAAGCTAAATATCCTAGCAGATTTCCCCATTGCACACTTTTGGGCGTCTCAGTTGCAGTTGCCTAATTAAAATGAGGTTGCAATTTCGTTGCTTTTTTTGCTGTAGTTACCTCTCCATTGTAATCTAACAGGTTTTATACCACAGTCCTGTTCTAATGAAAATTATTTTTAACCAATCAAAGCATGTAGGACCTGTTTGATCATCCACTCTTTTGTCTATTACAGGTCGTAGGTTCGATGGATGCCCATCCTAGTCGTTACTCGGCAACCGTCCGAGTTCAGCAGCATCGTCAAGAAGTTATTCCAGAGTTATGTAACATGATTCGAGAATTATTGATCCAGTTTTATAAATCCACCCGTTTCAAACCAACCCGGATTATATTCTACAGGGATGGTGTGAGTGAGGGACAATTCCAAACGGTAAGTCGGATTACCCGTGATTTAAATTTGTCTCCCCTGAATTGAGCCTGTGTTGATTAGCCCACATGATGCAGAAAAGTAGGACGTAAAACTCCATTCAAACCAATTCAATTCCCCTGGATTGAGCATAGTTTGAGATAATACCTTTGGATTTTTCAACCCGGTTTCCCCCCCGTCTGTGATGCAGGTAAGAGAGGCTGACATGGAAAAAGCGTCTAGTCGTTCAGATGGGACAATAAACCAAGGCCCCGTGTGCTACAGGCTGTGCACGTTAAAGATCCCTCGACAGTTGGAAATTGAAAAAGAGTTAACCAATGCAGTTGTCTTAGCAAAATTTCCCTCATTGTACACTGCATGTCGTTGCCGGTCTTCATTAGCCCAATCGGGTACAGAAAAGTAAAATTCGTTTAATTTTTGCGCTGTAATTGAGCGTCTGGTTTAATGAAGAAGGAATTTGAACTCGCTGAACAGGAGCCATGATGACTAATATTCTGTTATTATTTCAGGTATTAAGCAGTGAGTTACGAGCTGTGCGAGAAGCCTGTATGAAATTAGAGGTGGGGTATCAACCAGGCATCACCTTCATTGTGGTGCAGAAACGTCACCACACCCGTCTCTTCTGTGCTGACCGTAAAGACCAAACTGGCCGAAGTGGAAACATCCCCGCCGGCACTACAGTTGATGTTGGTATCACTCACCCCACAGAATTTGATTTTTATCTTTGTAGTCATGCTGGAATCCAGGTACGTCCAAGTTTAGGGAAAGCGTTGAGGGATGGGGCACTAATCCAATGCTTTGTGTGCTACAGGTTGTGCACATAAAAGATCCCTCGACAGTTAGAAATTGATAGAAACTGCTATGGCAAAAATTTCTCTCATTGTACACTATGTGGAGAAGCACTTCAGTTAGGGTCTAACGACAGGCTTCTTGAACATTCGTCAAAATAACCCTTTGACCTAACTCAATAACGTCTGCTTTAACCAATCAAGAAGTGGCATTTTGTGACGCTGTCTTTATCAACTTAGGTCAAAAGGTTAAATTGTCCAAGAGGGCTGTCGTTACACCCTAACTGAAGTGGCTACATTAAAATAAAAGCCAATAAAAAAACGGAATGAAAGTTTGGCCTGATTTTAATTACACTGTAAGTTATCCTGTAAAAATTTCCCCCATTGTGTACTACATTACATTTGTCATCACCTTATTTTTTGTTTGTTTCTAGGGAACTAGTCGCCCTTCACATTATCACGTGTTGTGGGATGATAACCGTTTCACTGCTGATGAACTCCAAATCTTGACCTACCAACTGTGTCATACGTATGTTCGCTGTACTCGCAGCGTGTCCATACCGGCCCCAGCTTATTATGCACATCTCGTTGCCTTCCGAGCTCGATATCATCTGGTGGAGAAAGATCACGACAGGTCAGTATCCTCAACAGCTTCCTTCTAGATCCTCGGTCCTCAACCAGTATTTTGAAAAAGAGCAGGCTTATACCGCTGTCTGCAGAAAAGAGTAGGACTTACAACTTGTGACGTTCAATGATTTTGGTAAAATTTCCCTAATTGCACACCGTCTGGTGTTACCCATCTTCAGAAGCTCAGTAGAATGAATATATACACATTAAGCTGTAGGCTGTGCACATTAAAGACCCCTCTAAAGTTGGGATAAATATTAAATCAATTGCAGACAAACTGTTAGCAATATTATTTTGGTAATTAATTGCAGACAAACTGCATACAGGATTCTCAATCTGATAAGTTATCCTGATACTTGAGAAAAATTTCGATACATTCCAGTTGTTTTGGGTGTTTCTGGGTTTTCTCCATTTTTTGTTTCACTTGCAGATTCCACAAAATTATGTCTTACCTTCTGGGTTTACAAAATCATTTCTATTTTGGTCTAGAGAGTTCACATTATTGAAGACTTTTTTTTTAAAAATTTTTCAGTGGTGAGGGCAGCCGTCATTCAGACAACAGTGAAGATCGTACTCCAGCCTCCATGGCCCGTGCTGTCGCCATTCATCCAGACACAACTAAAGTCATGTACTTCGCCTAACATCTTCCTTGTCACATGATTACCATATTTGGAATTCACTTCCTTATATGGAAATTGCATTCAAATCCATATATGGGCATATCCCAGGTCACATGATTGCCATATTTGGAATGCTTATTCGTGTATGGGCATATCTTGAAGTTTTTAATCTCAAATCATATTAATACCATATTTGGAATCCTTGTCCTTATATGGACATTTATTCAAAAAATCTTTAAAATGGCTTTTGTGCCCCTTGCTATATATGGTACATAAACAGAATTTCCATATTTGGAAATCAAGACCATGTGACCACCATTTTTGGAATCCCAGATCATGTGATCACCATATTTGGAATTCATCCCCTCTATTGCCATATATGGAAGTCATGTGATGTCCAAAATGGCTGTGAATCCTAATTGAATGAAATGAAATCTTAATCATTAAAATTTTATTTATTTTATCTTTTTTTTTTTAATCTTCGCTATTTAATTATCAATTGTGCTAATTATGAGCTAAGCTCAAAATATGTCTGTGGAGAACATGTTCATTCCATTGTTTTAAGATGTTTTTTAAAGCAAATCATGTCAAAATATCAAATGTCCAGTCATTTATTTACTTATTAAGATGATATTTTGGAGGAAATGGTTGCAGAATTATTTCTGTGACAACCAATCGTGTCAAAATATCAAATATTCTGTCATTTATTTACTTATTAAGATGATATTTTGGAGGAAATGGTTGCAGAATTATTTCTGTGACAACCAATCGTGTCAAAATATCAAATATTCTGTCATTTATTTACTTATTCAGATAATATTTTGGAGTAATTGGTTGCAGAATTCATTTGTGACAACCAATCACGTCAAAATATGAAGTATTCAGTCCTTTATTTACTTATTAAGATGATATTTTGGAGGAAATGGTTGCAGAATTATTTCTGTGACAACCAATCATGTCAAAATATCAAATATTCAGTTATTTATTTACTTATTCAGATGATATTTTGGAGGAAATGGTTGCAGAATTCATCTGTGACAACCAATCATGTCAAAAAATCAAATATTCAGTAATTTATTTATTTATTCAGTTGCTTTTTTGGAGGAAATGGTTGCATCTGTGGCAACCAATCATGTCAAAATTTTTATCAATTACTTTTTTAAACGGTCAGTAAATCAATATTTTGGCAGCATTAGTTGTTAAATTTAACTCATGCAACCAATTGTGTCAAAATATATCGCAGTCAGTCAAATGTTTACCATGTTAAGTTGATTTTTAGGCAGAAATGGTTGCTGAAGTCAGCTGTTTTGTTGAATGAAAAATGTCGGACATGTTTTTAAATATTTTATCATGAAATTTTTTCAAATATTTGTTGAATAAAATTAATTTTATGCCTCAAAATGAAATCATCAAAATTTCTCTAGTCCCAGTCTTATCACCTACTATCAGTGTGTCATTGAGTTTTCAACTTTTTGTTTCTTCAAATTCAGTTTTTCAACTCCTTTCTTCAACCTTATACCGTTGTTAAAAAACACCTGAGACCACTTTGAGCTTATGAATTTGAACATTCTGTGCTGACATTGGATATCTGTGTCCTGTAGGGAAGGACAGTTGACAATTTAGAGAGTCCGTTGAGTTTTCTTCAACCAATTTGGCTCTTTTTTTTTCAACATATACGGCTGTTTTGATCCCCCAAAATATTAGTCTGAAATTTACTGACCCCTGCGTGGTCTCTTTTTCTCAATTTTGAAAATGAACTTTCTTACAAACCTGCAAACAAAAGGCAAATTTTTTCAGGTGAAATTCATGTACTGCTTAATCACAAAACGCAACGCCCAAATCTATATTTCATCAGTTTGGACAAATTTGTTTCACCATCAAAATATGGACACCACCCAAAGTGACGTCATATTTTAGCTCGAGATTGGATGACATCACTATTCAATAAACCCTACAAATTAGAAATATCTTCGCTGTGCGTTTGTTTGGTCAGTCAGCCATTTTGGACTAATCAAAACGGACCAGTCAAAAACAAATTGCGTACAAAATACTCAAAATCATTTGCTGCCCATGATTCAAAATTCTCATATTCAAAAAAATTAATCGCGGCTTTTCAAATCTGAGCTCAAAATGTCAAATTTTTTTGTTCAAAATGAATTTAAAATCCAAAAGAAAATGTCTCAAAATTCTTTTCGTAACCAAAAATATCAAAACTAAGGAAATCACCATATTTTGAAATCCCCACCAAAATTCCAGTACTAAAGATTCCCACAGACAATTCCAATTTTTTTTAATTTAATGTCATTTTTGGTGATGGTTTTCGTTAATATGTTATTTTTGAGAGTTCACATAGGAATGATTGTGGAAAAGTTTCTAAATTTTGTATGTGTATCAGAAGGGACTTTGTTAGTGGAATTGCAGGTATCACAGACGTCTGATTGAAAATTGAAATGGTACAAATTGATGCTATCAGTGTCCCTGATACACATAGAAAATTTAGAAAACTTCTTTACAATCCCTTTAATTCATTTTAGTTGAATTGCCAAATCGACATCCTTAGCTAAGCAAAGAAATTTGGGCACATACATGGACTATTCCAAATGTAAACCAGAATAGTCTATTTTATATTTAGGTAATATAAGTGGTAATGAACACAATAAAATCAGACTGGCATGGTTTCTATTACTATTTATTCTACCTTTAAGTAAAATGGACTGCTCCTGTTTAAGCTTATCTTCAGAATGTCAAGCTATTGTGAACTTTGTCTTATACCTTGACTGCAATAGCCACCTTTCTTGTATCTTCTCAATGTCAAGTTATTATGAACTTTGTCTTATACCTTGACTGCAATAGTCACCTTTCTTGTATCACAGAAGTTTGTAAATGAAGCAATTTGATTGGATTATAAGTCTGTTAGGGCATACAATCTAATCAAATCGCTGCATTCTGTGATACAAGAATAGTGGCTATTGCAGTCAAGGTATAAGTCAAGGTTTGTAATATCTTGACATTGTGAAGAAAATTGACATTGCAGTCAAGGTATTACACGTAGTTTGTAATAGCTTGACATTGTGAAGATACAAGAATAGTGGCTATGGCAGTCAAGGTATAAGAGGAAGTTTGTAATTGTGAAGATGCTGAACACAAATTTCTTTGTCTTCTCGAGTTGCCAATGTTTGCAACGGGTAAAATTTCAGTGACGATTTGTATACCAACGCCATTTTATATCTAGAAGTTGCCCAAAGAAAAAAAATGAAGCTTATTTTAATGATAGGAATATTTTATTGTAAATAGTCTATATTTATCCAAAAAATTATCATAAATGTTGTCTTTTAATGGTGGAGAACTTTAAATTTGATTGGTGCTTTTATTTCTCAAGCAACCAATCAAAAGTAAGCCGGGATATCTCCATTTTTATATGCATATTTTAAAACTTTTGAAATTTCCAACTTGATGTGTTGAATTGGGTTTGAACAAACTGCTTGGTATTGTCCAACCAAACTTGCCAAAATATATTGTTCTGTAGAGCTTTAGTCAACTGTGGTTTTACATTTTGGCATATTTGATCTTGCAGGGAAACCAAACCCACCAAAATTTAATGTGTAGTAAACATTTATTGAAAGAGTATTTGATATTTTGGCATATTTCGTTGGAAATTTCAAACAGAAAGTTGAATATATCATATTTTGATTCTAGTTTCATACTTGCCTCAAAGCAATAAATTCTGCTGCTTAGATTTAAGGTACATGGACAGCGAAATCAGCCAAAATATAATGGTTTGATTCCAAAAATTAAGCGACGCATTGAATATTTTGGCTGATTTTGCTGACTAAATTTAGTTATTTTGAAACCTAATAGAATTTTGCTGATCTTGCAATAACTCATGGAATTTTTGATCAAATTTGAACAAAACCCTGCAAAATTCATTATAGATTTAGAAAAAGCTAGTAAATGATTTAATATTTTGGCTTATTTTGCTGCTTATATATATATATATAGAATTAAGGGACCAATTTTTGGAATTTTCGTACAACGATAAAATACAAGCATTTCAGCCTCTTTAAGGGACACTCGTCCCAAAAATTCATTTTTTTGGCATATTTGCATGTGTTAAGTCCCAAAGCATATAGGTTCCTATGCAAATTTTGGAAAATATCCAATTTATGAATTCTAAGCCCCCTTTTTAATCCACGAATAAATTAATATATATGATTTTTGAATCAAATTATGCGAATAATTTTAAATGAATTGAAATATCAAGTTTTAAAGTTGGGTTTCCTTATTTTTTAGTGTCAAATTAAAGATGGGTTTCCTTATTTTTTAGTGTCAAATTAAGCAAACTATTTGATTAATTGGTGTGTCTAATGAATTATCATGTATTCTTAATCATATCATTATGTTCTTATTGCATATAATTAAGAGTTTTAACCAATCATAAATGACCATGTACAGTCTGGATAAACAAAAAAAGACTTTTTGACCTTTCGGTCACTCATTGGAATTCTGCTGGTAATTCTCTTCTAATTTAGCTAATTATGAATTAATTATGGACATGTGAGACAAACTGGTATTTTTCCAAGTCATTAGAACACCTCTACTTTCTATTCATATAAGTATTAGCATTTTCATTTTCTTAATGAAAGTAAGGGAACCCATCTTTAAACTATACTGAAGGTCTTCAGGTGTCTTTGGGTTGAGAAAAATAAAAACATAGGCACATATCATTTCAGAATTTGATTTAAACAACATATAAAAAAGAAGAAACTTTTGTTCCGTTTTTTATTAGCTTTTATTTTTAGTATAACCACTCCAGTTAGGGTCTAACGACAGCCCTCTTAATATGTTCGTCAAATTAACCTAACTCGGTAAAGGTAGCCTCACAAAATGGCAGCACTGGAAAGGATGGAAATTTGATTGGTTAAAGCAAACATCATAGAATAAGGTCAGAAGGTTAATTTGATGAACGTTGAAGTGGGCTGTCGTTAGACCCTAGCTGAAGTGGCTATATTAAAAAAAAAAGCTGATAAAAAAAAATGGAACCAAAGTTAGGTCTAATTTTATTTTGACTGGAGATTTTTTACTTAACTTGTTTTTTATGATCCAAAGACATTTTAAGACAAATATTTCATGAATGCAATCGATTTAAATGTAGGTCTGGAAATTTTGCATTCTAATTTTTCGCAGGGTTGACTTGCTCACCATTTAGAATGCGTCAAGTAACCCAGATGAAAAAAAAAGGAAACAAAATATCCAGACATGCATTTTATTTTTGAAATAATTGTCAAACTTGTTGTCAGGAAGGACAAAGGGGCAGAAAATAGTCTTTTAATTAATTTAGTCGAATGCAATACGTTATGCTGACTTTTCCAAGATGCCTTTTATGTCTTCAGAGTGGATTCCACATCGTCATGGAGATGCGTACATTTTGTAACATAGTGTCATGGAAATGGGTACATTTTGTAACATAGCGCCATGGAAATGGGTACATTTTGTTACTTGTTGCCATGGAAATGGGTATATTTTGTTACTTAGCTTCATGAAAATGAGTAAACAAATTTGAACTTGGTTTGTTTTTTTCCAATTTGGTACATTTTGTAACTTTGACTCATATTGCCTCTAAGTGAATTTGGCTACTTTTCCAAGATGCTTTTATAAAATTGGGTACATTTTGTAACTTAGTACGTTCTCATGAAGATGCGAATCCAATCTTAAGTTTTGGCCAATCAATTACTAGTCTTTGTGTTGTGTATTAACCAATCGTATTAACTGTTTATATTTGTATCAACCAATCATGTTAGATTGCCTTTGTAACCAATCACAATGAAGTATTTTTATCCAATCGAAATGTAGTCTGCCTTTAATCCAATCAAATGATGGCTCTTATATTGTATTGATTATCATGCGCCAAATGTTATTAAAGGGGACATGCCCAATAATTTTATCATTGTAAGATTGAATTTTGTTGGTTAGATTGTGTTTAAGGTCTGAAATTTGTGAATCTATCCCTTTAATGTATGTTAAAGTTGCATTCCCCTGCTTTGATTTAAAAGACAAAAATTTAAAAGGTGCAATTTTTTTTTAAAACAAAATTTGACAAATTGGGCCTTTTTCATTTCAAAGATTGGCTGGTTTTTTTCGTGAATTTTAGTCAAAGTCCCAAATGTTGAAGGGGAAAATAAAAGTAGAGAATTAAGAATGATTGAATCATGCCATCTTTTATTGTGCTTTACGTTTTTATTCTTGTATCTTAACTGGAAAACAGTGACTATTAATAAAAATAGCTTTTATCTACAGGTCTTTTATTTTTCTTGCTATGAATTGAATTGGATTGTTTTTATTTTGCCTGCAATACAAACAACACCATGCAGTGTGCAATGAGGGGAATTTTCCAGGACAACAGCTTTAGCAACCTCCCCCCTCCTTTTTAACTTGGTTTGTTTTTTTCCAATTTGGTACATTTTGACTCGTCAGGCCTAACAAAACATTTCCCAAACCATAAAAGGTCATTTGAAATATTTCATGGCAGACGAGATTTCGCCAAGATGTTTTAAAGTGGACGTCACTCAAATAAAAACATAAGAACTTGTTCAAAGACCGGTTTTTTTATTGAAATTTCTTTCATCTTAAAAACTGCACCTTACTTGACCTCAATTGAGATGCTCCTACGCAGCCATGACCGAAATTTTTTTTTGTCTTTCTTCGCTAATTTTGATTAACTTTTTTTATTTTTTGAGAACTCAAATAATTTTCAAAATATTTCGGGCAATTTGGACCAAACATTTCAATTTTAAAGCCAAAATTCAGAATTTTTCATTTTCGGGTGATGCGCTGTACGGAATTTTGACAGAGTTATCCCCCGAATGTTCTAGAATCCCCTCGCCAGGTGGCGACTCTTCCAGAAACTTCCGACATTTTCCTGAACGACTTCTTCGTCAAATAAAAAGAAAAATGTCGGGATATCACCCTAGTGTTAATAATAAAGGACTACCGCCAGGTTGGGAAATGTACATTGATAACGCAAGCAGTTGTCCATATTTTGTGGATCACAATTCGAAGACTACGACTTGGGACGACCCCAGAATGTCGATGGTAAGTTAGTGGAAATATGTCAAATTTATGTTTTCTCATTCTATTGAAATTGTTTGTTGATTCTCGTTAGACCTTCAGATCTATGTATTTTAGTAAATTTTCTATAAAACTTATGATGTTGCATAAATAATATTGCCTAATACCGTAAATTGATTGAAACGAAGTCGAATTATGGTTGAAAACATGGTGAAAAGTGAAAAATATGGGAAATATGTCTTGACAGCTGACACTTTTGAGCTGATGTCATCAAACGTTTGGGTAGCCAAGATATAAGCCCCATAGATCGACTTTGTGTACAGTTTTGAAGCAGGGTGTATTTTCAAGTCACCACTCTGGCCTTGATATATTAGGTCCATTTCCCAACCAAGAGCTAAATTTCATATACGCTTATTGTATCAAAATGTACTAAAATTTTCTTAAATGCTTTCTACTTTCAGAGTTATCCTCATATGAGTGGTTTCAATCAGCATTTAAGCTACCCGCCTCCTCAACAAAGTACGCATCATGGTTCTGGTTTTTACGATCGAAAGGGAAGTATAGAGATTCCAGTAATACACGAGGGTAGACACGGTCAACAGCATAACCAACATCAGTATACTCCACAGCATCAACCACACCCGGAGCAGTATGGTGGCCATCACCACGACCGGTCTTCCATACCAAGAGAAATTCCAATCCAACATCTGGGACAGAATTTGAGAGGATCACCGGTTCCACATAGATCGCCTGTGCCACAGAGATCGCCTGGACCTCAGAGATCTCATGGTTCTCCAGTAACGCATAATATTCAACACGAACGCCAAGGATCGAGGGGTTCTCCAATCTCTCATAACCACGGTGCAAGGAGTTCCCCAATTCCTCACACTGTCCATGATGGAATGAGGCGGTCACCAGTGCCACCCTCCATGTTTCAGTCACACCAAGGTCAGGGTCATCCTGGAGCTCCGAACACGGCACAGCAATCGGAACGCAAGGCCCATGTTATACCCATAGTCCACGAATTCAGCAAGCAAGGTCAAGGACAACCCCAGACGACCTATCAAGCTCCACATCAAGAATATCATCGTGAACCAGAACCTACCAAAACACAAGAACAGGTTCCCATGGAAACGGAACCTGAACTACCAAAACAACCTCCAAAACCGAAATCAGCGGAAGAGCGAGCCAATGAAACGATAGATGCTGTTACTGAAGAAGTCAGGGATCTTGAAGCCAAAGTTAACGCGTTTGCGGGAAAAAGCAAGGACAAAGAATATAAATTTCTGGAGGAGATGCTGACACGCGAGTTGATAAAATTGGACGGAGTTGAGGCGGAAGGACACGATGACATCAGAATGAGGCGTAAACAAACTGTCCGTTATATCCAACAAACTATAGACATGCTGGAACTAAAAGCCAGCTCCAATGAACAAACAAGTCAATCAAACTCAAGTGACAACTGTGATAACGCGCAAGCTCCTCCCTCTTCTAATCAATCGCACCAATCACAGCCCGCCTCAAAGAGTGACAAGGACGTGAAGGAGATGGTTTTAGATAGCGAAGTGGCTTGTTGATAGTGACTATTTGTAGACTTGTTCAATATATATATAGTATCAAAGTGAAACTTTTTTTCCGCAAAATAATCTTTGCTCTATCCATAAAGTTTTTGGAAATTTTTTTTTATTTTTGCATAAATATTTATTAATTATTGAAATAAATGATACAGAGTGCTATTTTATAATTAGTCAATTTGCTTCAAGAATTTACCTGTTTGTGACTAATTAAAGGGATTGTGCCAAATAGATTTGGAACTTTTGGCTGTGTTGCTATGGCAGGCCATAAACTAAATCTTGAATTTATCTGGTACGTCTCCTTTAAAGTCATTTGGTCACAATGACCCGTTAGAATGGCAGTAGATATATTAAAACACACCTTAAGGTTGTTTTTGTTATAGGTTGTTATTTTAGGTGATTAGGAACACCAGTAATTTGTCTTAGTTGTGTGCCATTTCTGTATATTTTCTACATAGGGGTGCAAATGTACAAGAAGTCTATCCCTTTCAAATTCCAGAAATTTTATTGGTCGATATTATCCCAGTGATTGTATAAGCCAATCAGATTGCTTTAAAAAAAAAAGATTTTAGACCCAACTAAGACCCTTTTCAAAATGGCATTTTGGGGTACGTGAACTTACATGCCCTCTTTAAGCTAAGTGGCGATGAACTTTCGAAAACTGTTGTAAACTTTTTTTGTATATAATTGTATATTTATGTATATTCAGAATAATTGCACAATAGATTTTACAAGTGTTATTGTTTGTATATTATACAAATCACAGAAAATATACAATATACAATTTGAGTTTTTTTTTATACACGAACATTCTGAATACAGAAAACTACCTTTGCCTAGAGCAAAGTTCATATGACATTCTGACCACACAAAACTGCCACTGTGCCTAGTAGAGTTCTCTGTTGCAGTATGCGTCCATGTTTCATTTATGTTATGGATATTACTTTCAACCTGGTTTCCCCCTGTCAGTGATGCAGGTAAGAGGGGTTAACAATGTCGAATGGGACAACAAACCGAGAGGCTGCGTACGTTAAAGATCCCTTGACAGTTGGAAAAAGAAGTAGGCTAATGTCTTGGCAAATTACCCTCATTGTACACTGCATGGAGTTAATTAGAAATAGAATTACCAAAATAATATTTTAACCATGTGAACTCTCGAAAAGGAAAGCTGAGTTGAGAAAATCGGTGGTAATTTGGCATCAGGTGCACTGTAAGAGTAAGCATTTCATTTTAGGAATTTAATTGTGGTCTGAATTTTTACACTCATTGAGTGACTTCCCCTGATTTCCACCCTTTGGGGTCAAATGGAAGTCATGGGTTCAAGGTCGAATAGCTCATCACGAAATTGCACGTAAAACTTATTTTCTATGCCAAACGCGCAGTTAGATTAAAAACAACCAAACATACTAAATTTTTAACACTGAAAGGCAAATTTTTAAAGATTAATTCGTGTTTTATAACAAAATGTCGCTTATATAATTTTCGGAAGAAACATAAATGCGCAAACTCGACGACCTTGAAGTCAGAAGGTTACCAAAATGGCGTCGTTGTTGAAGCTGTCTGCTCAAACTGCTCAAAAAACTGCTATAAAATCTCTTGTAAGTATTGAATAAGACATAAATTTTGTGTAGATGAGTAGAAAAAAGCTTTGTCATGCTTATTGCATGAAATTTGTGGCATTGTCACGAGGTTTTCATTTTGTTTTGTTGAGACTTTGTTGCAAAGTTATGATCAAAACAAATTATGCAACCAAAATGATAATTGTACCGTTCTCCACTTTTACTTTAGACAGGCCGTATTAAACTTTGCAATGAAGTGGTATATTTCAACCTTTTGTCAAATGCAATAAATGATGTACGTTTTAAATGAAATATTGCAGACACTTTGTGAAATTGAGAAACCAAATCTTTGACATTGCCAAGTTTGGGCAGGCCTTACTTACAAAGTTGACACAAAATAAGCTCATGCAACATTAAGACCAATATGGCTACTGGTTGGGAATTGTTAAAGCACCAACAAATTGAAATTTATTGACGGCTTTCTCCATTTCAGCTAACAACAGGAAGTAAGCCATTAGCCTCATCATGTTCATCTCGAGATTTTAGTTTTCGTGTTAATGGGCGCAACAATAGTCCTAATGTCTCTACTGGTTCGCAGGTAAGATACAATCTGGGTGCTGGATGCTTCAGTCCTGTCCAGTGATTTGACTCATCGGTTAGAGTAGCGATTACATTGTTGAATATCCACTTCCGAAAGGACTGGCAGTGGCATCAGGATGAGGAGGATTCCAGCCGAGGCATCTAATCGCCAAGCAGACGACAATCCAACTCGCTACCCACTGAGCTATTCCACTGCCATCGTTTGCACTATCCCAGTTGCAAATTTGTTTTGCCAAATATCCCTCATTGCACACTTCATGGCATTGGTGTATAAGATAAGTAAATAAGTAAGGTAAAACAAATTTTGCTCAACCTCTCTAATGTCGACCCCATTGTCCAATCTAGTCGCCCTGATGAGTATTTTATATCTGAAACGTGTCAGCAGTATAGTCAATAAGGTAATTTTTTTCAGATCTCAAGAGACTATCCTGTCATTGACCATACCTATGATGCTGTTGTAGTAGGCGCAGGAGGAGCTGGTCTACGGGCAGCCTTTGGTCTGGCCAATGAAGGTTTCAAGACTGCCTGTATCACTAAACTCTTTCCTACTCGATCCCACACTGTTGCTGCCCAGGTTTGTACCTTTTTTCTTTTTTTTTTGCCATCAACATTCTGTGATGTCAACTTCGTAGGAAATCTTAGGACAAGGATCCTTTCTACCAGCTGGTCCTTGGTCAAACCTCTTTGGAATGATCTTTTCTGGATTATCAGTACCCATTTACAGCTGGGTTGACTGGAATGATAAGGATCCTTTCTACCAGTTGGTCCTTGATCAAACCCCTTTGCATAGATCTTACCTGGATTATCAGTACCCATTTGCAGCTTGTTTGACTGGAATAATGACGATCCTTTCTACCAGCTGGTCTGTGACCAAATCTCTTGGCATTGATCTTTCCCAGATTATCTGTACCCATTTACAGCTGGGTTGACTGGAATAATGAGGAAGGATGACTTATTCGAAGTCACGACCGACTGAGATTAGAACCCACAACCACTTTATGTTTGACATGTAGTTTTAAGCTATTTTTCCCCCTGTATTTTGAGTTTTTGCTCTCATTATTTTGAGTTATTGCCCTTGTTTTTTATAGGGTGGTATTAATGCTGCGCTGGGTCACATGGAAGAAGATGATTGGAAGTATCATTTCTACGACACCGTGAAAGGTTCTGATTGGCTGGGAGATCAAGATGCTATCCAATACATGTGTGAAGAGGCACCAAAGGCCGTCATTGAGGTCAGTATTCTGGGGTCAAAGGTTGAAGTTCAGATGGTATGGTCAAAGTTCATGTGAGCAATCTAATTAGAATTAGATTACAGTTTTGTTTCTTTTGTTTTACTGATATTGTTCATCTTCATTGTGATCTGACAAGATTTCCATCTCAATCCTGTTCTATTGACATTATTTTTAACCAATCAAAGCATCTTGATAACATAATGAATTGTGGGATAGCGAAACCTAAAGTAGAGCAATATGACAGGCTCTTTGGGTTTAGCTATCCCACAATTTGTTATGCTTACAAGAACCAGCTGTCCTGACAGAATTTCCCTCATTGTACACTGCATGTTGTTGCCTGTCTTCAATAGTCTCATTTCAATTCAATCTGATCTTTGAAAGAGAATTTTGTTTTTAAAAATTTTTAGCTGGAAAACTATGGTATGCCGTTTAGTCGTTTGGAAAATGGTAAAATTTATCAGAGGGCATTTGGAGGTCAAAGTTTAAAGTTCGGCAAGGGAGGTCAAGCTCATCGTTGTTGCTGTGTGGCTGATAGGACTGGACATTCTTTACTACATACCTTATATGGACGTGTAAGTTGAACAGTTTTTACAATAGTGTACTTTCATGTAGTCTTATTTACACTACACATGCTGTCCTGGTGAGGATCATGTATCTGAAACATCCATCAGCAGCATGAGATGAGCATAAGTAACTTAGAAATTTGAGTCTTCAAATCCATAATGTTCAGAATTATCCGCGTTTGAAAGTTAAAAAGACGAGTCGTCTTTTCTTGAGACACTGTGATATATAGAAAAGACATCTATAGAAATAGTGAGTAAAATTCCTAGTTTGAGATATTTTTAAAGGAATTATGTGATTTTCGTACATTTCTAGTACTTCTGAAGACTATTTATATATATTCAAGACACAAATCAACACTTGAAAATGGCACATCTGTCCCTTTAAGACAAATTCTATTTTTAATTTCAGTCATTGAAATACGACACCAACTATTTTATTGAGTATTTCGCCCTGGATCTCATCATGGAAGATGGAGAATGCCGAGGAGTTATTGCCCTTTGTTTAGAAGATGGCTCAATTCATAGATTTAAATCGAAAAATACCATCTTGGCCACTGGGTAAGTAGATTGTCAAATAGGTCAGTTGTCTGAAGATCTCTACTTGTCCAACTTCAGTAGGGACGCAGTCTGAAAATAGGTCAGTTGTCTGAAGATCTCTACTTGTCAAACTTCAGTAGGACACAGACTGAAAATAGGTCAGTTGTCTGAAGATCTCTACTTGTCAAACTTCAGTAGGGACACAGTCTGAAAATAGGTCAGTTGTCTGAAGATCTCTACTTGTCAAACTTCAGTAGGGACGCAGACTGAAAATAGGTCAGTTGTCTGAAGATCTCTACTTGTCAAACTTCAGTAGGGACGCAGGTTGAATCTTATGTCATTTCATTAAACCAATAAGTTATAAAATTCCAATTCATTGCATTTTATCCCCAGGGGTTATGGTAGAGCGTATTTCTCGTGTACATCAGCTCATACGTGTACAGGAGATGGTACAGCTATGGTAAACAGAGCTGGTCTTGCCAACGAAGACATGGAATTTATACAGTTCCATCCTACAGGTAAACATACTGAATATTTTTGTGTGTAGAATGCACGTTTTTTTTACTCTCATAAAATTCTTGCCAAGCTGGGGATGAACATTTTACACAGTGACAACAAATTTGAGAATGTTCTCCAGTCATTAGAAGTTGACTTTCAGAAGCGCTGGCAGTGGCATCAGAAATTTTCTTACCTTTAGGAGGATTCAAATTAACATGTTTTTTCAATTGATGAATTTCTCTATTTTGTTACCTTTATGAGGGATTCTGTAGCGCAGTTGGTTAGAGTGTTGAAATCTTTACATGATGTCATTTGCTTAGTTACGTTTAACAAGTGGTGGTTGTGGGCTCTAATCTCAATCGGCATATGAAAGTTAACTCAATTTTAAATGGGTACAGATAATCCAGGAAATATCAATGCGAAGAGGTTTGGCTAAGGACCAGCTGATAGACAGGATCCTCATTATTCCAGTTGACCCAGCTGTAAATGGGTACAGATAATCCAGGAAAGATCAATACCAAGAGGTTTTGCCAAGGACCAGCTGGTAGAAAGGATCCTCATGAACCTAAGTTGTTATCTTTGTAAAAAAAATTTTTTTTTCGTTTCTTTTCTAGGTATTTACGGAGCTGGCTGTTTGATCACAGAGGGTTCACGTGGTGAGGGAGGGTACCTCATCAACTCTGAGGGAGAGAGATTTATGGAGCGTTATGCCCCCACTGCTAAAGATTTGGCGTCTCGGGATGTGGTATCACGATCTTCAACTATTGAGATCAGAGAGGGAAGGTAGGTGTCCTGTATTTTTGCCTTTTTACTTGAAAAAGTGTCTAGTCGTTCAGATGGGACAATAAACCGAGGCCCCGTGTACTACAGGCTGTGCACATTAAAGATCCCTCCACAGTTGGAAATCAAAACAGAGCAGGCTAATGCCACTGTACTGGCAAAATTTCCCTCATTGCACCCTGCATGGCGTTAACTGTCTTCTATGGTGCAGAAAAGCAGGAGGTAAAACTCCATTCATTTCATTTCATTTTCATTTATTTTTATGGTTTGTGAACTCTACAAAAGGCACAGCTATAAATAGATTTCAGGAAACCCTTTGGAATCGTGGAAGCTCAGATTTCATATCTGCTTTGTGAACTCTCCAAAAGATACAGCTATAAATAGATTTCATGAAACCCTTTGGAATCGTAGAAGCTCAAATTTCACAACTGCTTTGTGAACTTTCCAAGAGGTACAGCTATAAATAGATTTCACAAAACCCTGTTGAATCATTGTAGCTCAAATTTCTGTTGTTTTTCAGAGGTTGTGGTCCAGAGAAAGATCACGTGCTCCTGCAGTTACATCATCTACCACCAGAGGTCCTTCACACCCGTTTACCCGGAATCAGTGAGACAGCCATGATCTTTGCTGGAGTTGACGTCACCCGAGATCCCATCCCAGTTTTACCCACAGTTCATTACAATATGGGTGGTACACCCACAAACTACAAGGGTCAGGTAAGAATACCCCAACATCTGCTCTGATTGGCTGCATTCGCTGGGGCACAATCCAATCAAATCGCTGCTTTCAATGATACTAGAATTGTGGCTATTTCAGTTAAGGTATAAGATGAAGTTTGTCATAGCTTGACATTGTGAAGATTCAAAAAAGGTGGCTATTTCAGTCAAGGTATAAGACGAAGTTCGTAATAGCTTGACATTGTGAAGATACAAGAAAGGTGGCAATTGCAGTCAAGGTATAAGACACAGTTCGTAATAGCTTGACATTGTGAAGATACATGAGAGGTGGCTTTTGTAGTCAAGGTATAAGACGTAGTTTGTAATAACTTGACATTATGAAGATAAAAGAAGGGTGGCTATTGCAGTCAAGGTATAAGACCAAGATCGTAATAGCTTGACATTGTGAAGATACAAGAAAGGTGGCTATTGCAGTCAAGGTATAAGACGAAGTTTGTAATAGCTTGACATTGTGAAAATGGCTTTTGACAGGACACTATTATTCCAGGTTTTACCCGGTCACGCCCCCATTCATGTTGTTTATTGTATTTTTAGGTTATCAAGTACACCAGAGAAGGTGGTGACGAAGTAGTTCCAGGATTGTACGCCTGCGGAGAAGCAGCTTGTGCCTCAGTCCACGGCGCCAACAGACTTGGTGCCAACTCGCTACTGGATCTGGTAGTATTTGGAAGAGCTTGTGCCAACACTATCGCTGCTGAAAACAAACCTGGAGAATCTATTGGCAATGTCAAACAGGTTGGTGAGATTTTGCTTTATCATGTTTCACTGAGACACAATGACAACATTTCCCTCATTGTACACTGCAGCTACATTAGCCCAATCTGTTTATTTTTATACACCCACATTATAATGTGGTGATATATTGTTGTAGCCCCCTGTCCGTCCACATTTCTTGTAGGCACGATAGAGACTACAGTTTCTATCTGATCTTGATGAAACTTGGTATGCATGTATATATTGATGAGATCTCGGTCAAGTTTGAAATTGGTAATGATCGGATGAACAGTTTCAGAGTTATTGCCCTTGACTTAGTAAGAATGCGTTAA
Organism: Lottia gigantea; assembly: GCF_000327385.1. Lineage (NCBI taxonomy): Eukaryota > Metazoa > Mollusca > Gastropoda > Lottiidae > Lottia > Lottia gigantea. The sequence goes on from NW_008710371.1 coordinate 561,575, forward strand.
AATTGGCTTGTTGAGGTTTTTGCCTCGACTTCAAAATATTTTGAAGATTATTTGAAAATTCATTATTCAGCCTCTAAAGATTTTGTTATCATTTCTGACAGCTGGTAGTGGGCGTATGTTACCTTGCCTGGCAAGCCATCTTTGATTTTGAAATAGACAGAGAGGAGACTAATGCCAATGCAATGTCAAAATGTTCCACATTGTACACAGCAGACTATAGCTAAATTAATTTCCCATATTGCATACAGCAAGGCGTTACATATATGTATAGTCCCTTTAGGCTATTAAAGCAAGAAAATAGAATGTTACAACTTTTTCTAAATTTGAAACCGAGACAGAAGGCTTATGCCTCTATCTTGGCAAAGTTACTCTCATTGCCCACTGCAGGGACATAGCCCAATCTATTGGGAAGAAGAAAAGTTGATTTTGAAATAGAAAAAGATGAGAATAATGCCAATGCAATATCAAATTTCCCAACATTGCCCACAGCATCTTTGATTTACCTATTAGGTGCACAAATAAAGATAGTTTAATGCCTCTATTTTCGATGGATTATCGAAAAGGGGTTGGTTCGAAACTGCAACATTTCCGGTTGATTCAATGGAGGCTGCCATTTGCAATCATCATCCTTTTACACCAAGTTTTACGAGATTCCTGATTGGATAAATTTGATAGTGATGTATGGTTTGCCAAGGGAGGTTATTAGTCTCTAATGACGAGAATATGGGATTGTGAGAGCAATGGTTAGATATGGACAAGGAACATGCTATCTTGGCAAAATTTCCCTTATTGCACACTCCTGTCTTTGGATGTAAAACTCTATTTCATTTTGTGATTATTGTTGTAGAATGCTGGTGAAGAATCTGTATCTAATCTAGATAAAATACGTCATGCTAACGGTTCTACACCTACAGCTGATCTACGTCTTAACATGCAAAAGGTACGTGTCTATTCTTTGTATAACCCACAGAAAATAAATGAAACAAAATATCAAGGGATGGTAAAGAGGTTTGCTAGATTTTTTATGTGTTTAAGCGGCCATTTATGGTTTCTATTTGCACCATTTCAATTTTTTGTCAGATGTCTTTACACTCTATTTATGTCAATCAACCCCTGGTCTTGAAGTTTTGTATCATCGTTTTTCTGGGGGTTACTTCACTCATTCATTGGATTTCAAATAATCAAATACCAGTACATTTCCAGATATTTGGTTTCATACATTTTCTGTGGGTTATTAACTCATTCTTTATTTTAGACTATGCTACAGTACTTAATTATGATTTGAAACTATGTAGACCTATGCTATAGTATTTAATTGTTACTTTCAGACTATGCAGAACTATGCTATAGTATTTAATTGTCACTTTCAGACTATGTAGACCTATGCTATAGTATTTAATTGTTAATTTCAGACTATATAGACCTATGCTATAGTATTTAATTGTCACTTTCAGACTATGTAGACCTATGCTATAGTATTTAATTGTTAATTTCAGACTATATAGACCTATGCTATAGTATTTAATTGTCACTTTCAGACTATGTAGACCTATGCTATAGTATTTAATTGTTAATTTCAGACTATATAGACCTATGCTATAGTATTTAATTGTTAATTTCAGACTATATAGACCTATGCTATAGTATTTAATTGTTACTTTCAGACTATGTAGACCTATGCTATAGTATTTAATTGTTAATTTCAGACTATATAGACCTATGCTATAGTATTTAATTGTTAATTTCAGACTATGTAGACCTATGCTATAGTATTTAATTGTTAATTTCAGACTATGTAGACCTATGCTATAGTATTTAATTGTTAATTTCAGACTATGTAGACCTATGCTATAGTATTTAATTGTTAATTTCAAACTATGTAGACCTATGTTATAGTATTTAATTGTTAATTTCAGACTATGCAGAACTATGCTGCTGTCTTCCGAGATGGGGTGACACTGAAGGAAGGATGTGACAAGATGGATGGCTTATTTAAACAAATGGATGACTTGAAGGTAAGGTTTTTTATACGCCCAATTCTCTCTATGTGGACCTATATTGTTGGCACCCCCGTCCGTCGGTCCGTCAACATTTGCTTGTAAACGCTCTAAAAACTAGATTTAGAAGCAGAGTTATTGCCCTTGCCCCTATATCTTGAATATTTACCATCCGCATGCCATGGTGGGCGCATATGGCTGTGGTCCACTATCTTTAGGGTTTCTTCTTGGGGAAAATTTCCATTTTTTCCATCTTTGACCTTTTGGCCCACTATCTTATTTCACGAAGGACTGTGAATGCAGAAATTTGATTGGATTGTACCTTAGTGAATACAGCCAATCAGAGGCCTCGACAGAATGACGGTACAATAATTCAAAAATAATTGCGCATTAAATCGAAGGCTCTGATTGGCTGTATTCGCTTACGTATTGTCCAATTGCTGACCGTGAAACAAGAAAGGGGGCCATTACAGTCCAGGTAACATGAAGTGTAATAGCTTGACCATAGTCGATATCAGCATCCGCTGGAAGCGAACGTTAACTTTTCATCCACCTACCTACCCGCTTGACCATAGTGAAGATGTCTATTCCTCTGATGGGTTATCAGCAGGTTTAGGGCCAAATGTCACTTTTTATGAGAGTTGCTTTACCATCAATGAATCCATCGAGACACTTGCGGCATATACATGTAGGCAAGAGGGGCTGACATGGAAAAAGCGTCTAGTCGTTCGGATGGGACAATAAACCAAGGCCCCGTGTGCTACAGGCTGTGCATGTTAAAGATCCCTCGACAGTTTGAAATCGAAAAAGAGTAGGCTAACGCCGCTGTACTGGCAAAATTTCCCTCATTGCACCCTGCATGGCGTTGACGGTCTTCATTAGCCCACATGGTGCAGAAAAGTAGGACGTAAAACTCCATTCATTTCATTTTCATTTTCATTTCTTGCGGCATAAATCAGTGTATGTCTCTCTTTTTATAGGTTCACGATAGAGGTTTGATTTGGAACACCGATCTAGTAGAAACATTAGAGTTACAGAACTTGATGATCAATGCTATCCAGACTATTTATAGTGCCGAGAATAGAACGGAAAGTAGGGGAGCTCACTCTAGAGAAGATTTCAAGGTATTTTTTTGTGTGGATGTCCAGTCTGATAAAAGTTCGAGCAAACTTTCGTTGCATTAATTAATAGCTTTTATTTTTAATGTAGCCACTTCAGTTAGGGTCTAACGATAGCCCTCTTATTTCTTCATAATGTATAACCTTTGTCTTGACACTGGTCTGGTCTGAACAACCAATTAAAAACGTGTTTCAGTTTCAGTGGACTTGATAAACTTCTGTTTGCTTCACATAATCCCAACGCTGGAGAGGGGAGAAATTTGATTGGCTGGCAGTGTTTTTATTCAGATTAAAGTTATATAGAGGAGTTGTTAGATCTTAACTGGAGTGCTGGAGCAAAAAAATAAAAAAACAGAAACAAAGTTTGGCTTAAGGAAGGAAGTTTTGCATTCAAATGCTCCAATGGTGACGCCGGCCTTCTAAAGCTTGGGATAGAAATAGGGGGCAGACTGACTCAATGGGGGGACAACTATTGAGGCTGAATTCAAATTTTGGCTACTCTGTGGTGGTGTTATAGTCGCAAGCCTTTCATAGAGCGTCTTAGAGGGTCCTCTTAAGACAATCAATTTTGAGAAAAAATGAATTGATTTTGTGCATTCTATTACATATTTTGGAGAAAAAAGACATTTAGATTCGTTGAAAATAAAGTGGTGGTACAAACCACTTTTATACGCCCACACATAAGATGGCCGTATATTGTAATCACCCTGTCGGTCCGTCCGTTCACATTTGGTTCGTGCTCACTCTACAGGCTATAATTCTTTACAGATTCTTTTGATTTTGATTTTGTGTGTCAGTGTCATTATGAAGATGATCTGATAATTTTTCGTCGAAATATCGTGTCTGACTTGACGTTTCATTCTATTAGCTATATTGTGCAACTCGTGCTCACTCTACAGGCTACAATTCTTTACAGATTCTTTTGATTTTGATTTTGTGTGTCAATGTCATTATGAAGATGATCCCTATCGATTTTTGTGATGATTGGATAATTGTTCAATATTGTTATATTTATATCTATTAGCTATATTGTGCAACTCGTGCTCACTCTACAGGCTACAATTGAATGGGCAGCAAACAAAGACTTGTACTTACAATCAAAGCTATCAGTGGGCGTATGTTACCTTGCCTGGCAAGCTATCTTTCTAGGAGGACAAATGCCCTACCGGTTCCCTCACCACTGAAGGGCTCAATACCATATGCAAAACCAAGGACCTTATGTTATTTGTGATGTAAAATTTAATATTACAATAGGATGTAAAACTCCATTTCTATTTTATTTTTAGCACCGTATTGATGAATATGACTACAGTAAACCAGTAGAAGGTCAGACACCTAAACCCTATGATGAACACTGGAGAAAACATACTCTATCTTATGTTGATGGTGACGGAAAGGTAGCTACATTAACTTAAAAACAGGGTCCTGTGCCTGGAAAAACTTGCCTGAACGAATTCTCATAGACCTCAGTCAGGCAAACACAATAATTAAAGGGATTGTAAAAAAGTTTTCAAAAATTTTTATGTGTATCAGGGACACTTAAAGCATCAATTTACACCATTCTAATTTTCAATCAGGCGTCTGTGATTCCTGTAATTCTACTACAACTAAGTGTTTGATGACTTCACTAATCGCAAAATATGATTTATCACATAAGGACTTCGCGATTAGTGATGTCTTAATTGCTTAAAACTTGAAGAGTTATGTTCCTTGATTGTAGGTGAAGTTGGACTACAGACCAGTTATTGATGATACGCTAGACCAGAACGAATGTCCAATGGTACCACCTGCAATTAGATCTTATTAAATTACACTTTTTTTTTATCAAAATCACAGTTTTATGGTAAGTATTCAAGGCTGAATGGACAGCAAGATGTTAATATCCAATTCGTTTCATTTATCTTTGCAATTCTATTGTATTTATTTTCATTTACATTTTTTCTTATTTCAATTGCATATATTCTCATTTTCTAATTTCCATTTCATTTCATAATTTCCATTTTATTTCATAATTTCCATTTCATTTCATAATTTCCATTTCAATTCATAATTTCCATTTCATTTTATTAATGTCCATTTCATTTCAATTCTTAATTTCCATTTTATTTCATAATTTCCATTTCATTTCATAATTTCCATTTCATTTCATAATTTCCATTTCATTTATACTAATTCTAAATCATTTCATAATTTCCATTTCATTTCATTAATGTCCATTTCATTTATACTAATTCTATTTCATTTCATAATTTCCATTTCATTTATACTAATTCAATTCAGTTAATAATTTCCATTTCATTTCATAATTCCCATATCATTTCATTAATTTCCATTTCATTAATTTTCATTTCATTAATTTCCATTTCATTAATTTCCATTTCATTAATTTCCATTTCATTTCATTTATTTCCATTTCATTTATTTTTATTTACTGTCAATTCAGTTTCCTTTCATCCGTTTCTATTTACTCATTTATTTTCATTTTCTTTCATAAACTAATTCCAATTCCATTTCATTTCGTTCAGTTTATTCTCTATTAATTAATTTCGTATTTCAGAAAGAATGAAATGAAAGAAGTTTCCTGTTCTTGGACCAAAAATTTTGACAAATGGAAACATAAAATTATAGCAATTTTTGCAAATTTTCAAGCTTTTTCTAGCCTCAAAAATTTGCATCAAATCATGCATCATTTTTGCTTGAAGATTTCTAAATTTGTTGCAAAATTTTCATTCAGGGAAGGAGTGACATAAGGTGTTCGGGATGAGTTTGATTATGGAAAGGGTATCGGATGGATATTGAAATTTCTGGTGCATCTTAGTGGTCTAGAACTAAATGCTTGTAAACATAGCTTCATATTAGTACATCAAGGGACAGATGTAACCTACTCGTGACCCTTTGAGATATCAAGATAGGTTTTAAAACACAAGATATCCAATGTGGCTTAATACATGGTGTGCTCACCCTTCTAAAACACCTGATTCCACTTATCGACTTATCTTTTTACTATTGAACATGTATCAAAATCGTCAGAAAAACACCAAATGACATTCTAGAGCCTGCACAAGGAAAGACTAGACATGATCACCCTTCTAGAACACCTGACGTCACTCTGTGGTTGTATTGGGTACTGTATGTAAGTTGGTCTAAGAATTCAAATGTATGTATAAACTTTGTTGTAGTGTGAACTCAGTTAATTTGTAAATAAGATATATTCCATTGTTGAGTTAGGTTTTTTTTTTATTTTTGGGGGAGGGGATTTGGGTTTTTTTATGGGTGGGGATTTTGACATCTCCCAAATTTACTGGTCTAGGGGATGCAGACCATATTCCTTGTTGTTTTTGAAAAGTTGTTGTCCTAGTATGATATCTTTGGGATGAGTCTGAATTTGACAATATTTGGATATCAATCCATGGCACATAGACTATAAGCTCATATAGTCGTCCAAGTAAAAAGTTCCCTCATTGCACCCAGTCTGTTAATCAAAAAAGTAAAAACATGTCAATCAAATAAGTAAAAACATGTCAATCAAATAAGTAAAATCATGTCAATCAAATAAGTCAAAACATGTCCATCAAATAAATCAAAACATGTCAGTCAAATAAGTCAAAACATGTCCATCAAATAAGTCAAAACATGTCAATCAAATAAGTCAAAACATGTCTATCAAATAAGTCAAATCATGTCAATCAAATAAGTCAAAACATATCAATCAAAAAAATCAAAACAAGTCAATCAAATAAGTCACAACAAGTCTATCAAATAAGTCAAAACATGTCCATCAAATAAGTCAAAACCTGTCCATCAAATAAGTCAAAACAAGTCAATCAAATAAACCCAAACATGTCAATCAAATAAGTCAAAACATGTCCATCAAATAAGTCAATACATGTCAATCAAAAAAATCAAAACAAGTCAATCAAATATACCCCAAAATGTCAATCAAATGTGACAAATAAATCAAATAATTTTTACGATCTTTTGCACCGATTTCTTTGCGTGTGGCGTTTATAAGTCTATGTAAAAGAATCGGCGGCCATTGGTTCCGAAAATGATCGTAAGCATAGATGGGTGAGGGCGGTAAAAGAGAAAAACAAATAAATAACAATTTTAATAAATACAAAACAACAATAAAATCTCTCACACCGGTTTGAAATTAATCGTAAAAAATAATCGAACAATAAATAATGGAAGTTTGTGTTTTGTAAAATTAAAACACCGTATATCACAGTAATGGTTTGACGATTTGGTAATAAAAGACACCATCGGCGAAAATCATGCGGATTTTTGTTTCATAATAGGGGCTAATGACGTCAATAGAATCACACACCCTAAGTGCAATGTTGGCACGTCTCCAAACTAAGCTGTCCTGACGACAATCGTGTATCCGAAACGCATGTTGGCAACGTGAGATGAGCTCAAGGTATTAACATTCGAGTCTAAAGTCTTTGTATTGTAGAATATTCTCATTTTTGTTGGTTTTTCGCTCCAGTTGAGTGAGTGCGCGAACATTGACTCATTTGTTATTAGCAAGGGTTAATTTTCCAGTCTGATACGTGACCTTTTCAAAGCTCAAGTTGTCATTCGTGACTTGCTAAAAGTGAAGTATTGTCGAATCGAGGGCCAATTTGATTGATTTTGTACAGGTGGTGCCGATTGACTTTTGTACAAGGGGCTTTAAGGGGGTCGAAATTTGACAAATCTATTTTAACTCTATATACGCCGATCAAATAAACAAATAGCGTTGCCATTCTATATCAAGTGTTTCTAAATTTAACTTCGGTGTTTGAAGGGTTAAATAATGTAAGCAAATAAAACGTCGATTCACAATGAAAAAATAGCCATTTATCTTTAAGTGGAACAATTAACCTTTTGAACGCGACTTTATGCGTCCTATTGAACTTTGAATAGTTTTTTCACGAACGCGGTTTTAAGTTGACGCATTGCGGTCGTTTTGGAAAGAATCTTGTGGTTAGGAAACAAGCGGTTCAGCACGAAAGTTCTGCAAGCGCCCTGCAATTTGAATTTTACGCAAAAACGGAGGGTTGCCGAATGCTAATTCAATTTCAAACAAAAACGAGGGGTTGCCGAATGCTAATTGAATTTTACGTAAAGATCGAGGGTTGCCGAATGCCAATTCAAGTGTGCGCAAGAACCAAGGGTTGCCGAATGCTTATTAATTCTACGCAAAAACAGAGGGTTGTCGAATGCTAATTGAATTCTACGCAAAAGCCGAGGGTTGCGGAATGCTAATTGAATTTTACGTAAAAAACAGAGGGTTGCCGAATGCTTATTCAATTCTACGCAGAAATTGAGGGTAGCCGAATGATTATTAATTCTACGTAAAAACAGAGGGTTGCCGAATGCTTATTAAATCCTACGCAAAAACAGAGGGTTTCCGAAAGCTTATTAATTTTACGCAAAAGCAGAGGGTTGCCGAATGCTTATTAATTTTACGTAAAAACAGAGGGTTGCCGAATGCTTATTAATTCCAGCATAAACAGAGGGTTGCCGAATGCTTATTAATTTAACGCAAAAACAGAGGGTTGCCGAATGCTTATTAATTTTACGCAAAAACAGAGGGTTGCCGAATGCTTATTAATTTTACGCAAAAACAGAGGGTTGCCGAATGCTTATTAATTTAACGCAAAAACAGAGGGTTGCCGAATGCTTATTAATTTAACGCAAAAACAGAGGGTTGCCGAATGCCTATTAATTTTACGCAAAAACGAATGGACTGCCGAATGGTTTGGAAAAGACGAAAAACCGTGGTTTTGTTTACTCCTGTTGAAAAAAAAAAGACTCGGCTTGATAAGCCCAAATGTTCGAGAAACGTAAGACGTAAAACTCCATTTCTTTCAGTCACATAATCTAACATAATATAGAAATAATACCGGTATTGAAAGGGTTAAGGTATGGCACTAGGTCACTGAATATTAACCCTTTGACATGTGGAGATCAATGTAAACAAATACACCTCGTTGTCAACAAAAACACACCAACGTTGACAGTTTCTCAATAGTGTTATGTAAACAACCCTTTGTAGGCCTGTTCATAAGAAAAAAAGAAACACTATATTTCACAAAGAATCTACCAGCTGGTCCTTGGCCAAACCTCTTGGTATTGATCTTTTCCGGATTATCCGTACCCATTTGCGACTGGGCCGATTGGAATTATGAGTTAATTCAGAGTCATTGGTTTTTCACACGCCGAACGAGATATGAACCCACGGCCACCAATTGTCTCTACTTTTGGCAATTTAGAATTCTCCATTAGAGCACTCGATTCAAGTATCATGCTCAACACCTGATTGGGGTGCGTTTTAAGTATATACTCAAGCACAACACTAGTTTCATCACGAGTCTTGGTACACAATATGGATAGCATTGTCAGATTGGGGTGGGGTGTCCTCGTACACGATCTCTTGCTCAGGGGGAGCTTCTGCTTCTCGCACCCCCTCCAGCCATTCCAAAACGCGTTCATCGAATTCCTCCTCGCTTTCACTCTCACTCAGATCGTCATTTGCATTCGATTTTAAACGTTCGATTCGTTGTTGTTTATTGAAAGGCGGCTGTCTCTTTGTGTGTGGCGTTCGAACACTGGGTTTTGAGTTCCCGTTAGAATCCAAACTTAGTCTTTTCTCTAAATTGAAGCCGAGCGAGGGTTTGGGTGACGAATTGTTCACGGTTTGTCTTTGTGGGGAATACTTGGAATTTTTTCGTTCTAGATTCGATTTGGGGTCTGAATTGATTCTTTTCAGGGGTGGTTTTGTGAACCCTTTGGAATTGACGGATACATTTGTGGCCCTCGAGCTCGCTTTTACACTAGCTAGTTTTCCTCCAACTGTCGCTGTGCTCTCGAGTGGATTGGAACGTGTTCTGAGAACACTTGTTTTACTTGGCATTGTTCCTCTATCTGTAATCGAACCTGTCTCTGGTTTTCTATTCAGTTCATTGAAGGTCTGTTCGAATAACGTTCCGAGCTTACTAGAGTTGTTGTTCGCCTGGTCTGTTGTACTCAGCGATTTTGTCCGGGACTGACGAGTATGTGGATGACTTCCGGAAATATGAGAATTCGCAGACGACGACGAGAAACTGTGCGGTGACCTTGATACCAAATCCAAAATGGAGGACTCGCTCTGTTTCCGGGCGCGTCTTGAAACGGACGAGTTATAATCCGAGGATTCACTGAGGGTTCTGCTGCGGTCGAATATTGGAGGAAGTCCCAATTTGTTGGAATTCATATTACCGGAAATGACATCATAAAAGTCTATTCCGGGCGAAGACACAGTTTTCAAAGTTGGTTTTCGTTGACTTGTTCTCCTTATGAGGTTATCTGAAAAGAAAAAAATATTGCAATTAGTTTGCCGTGAAAGCAAAATATTACCTAGCCTACCATAACACTTCTCAGAACAACAAGCCGACTCATGGTTCGTCTACAATTATTTACACGCACAAATACTGAAATATGCCTTACCACTTACTAAAGTCAAATTTCAACTATCTGCATTGCTTTTCAGAATGATAAATTCACGTCGACTTCGTATACAATCAAATAAAAAGACACAGGTGTCCGCAGTTTTGGTTAGATAACACATTGATAGAAGGCGTGATATAAAATGAAATTTCTAGGCTGTCGTCCTATTGAGTACGTTATAAAATATATTTGGCTTGAAACCAGGAAAGTCGAAAGTCTTCATCATAAATCACACTGGGTAATATTCGATCACTTAGGCCAAGTCAATTTAATTTTAGTGTGTCTCCACAAACCGATAGGCCTATTAAGTTTTTCTTGTCTACACCACGTTGAGCTTTCTGTAGTTAAAAGCTAAGGCAGTTTTCAGAATGGAGGCAGTCTGCTCTTGTCAAATTGAAGGCAGGCTCCTCTTGACTTAAGGTAGTTTTCTCTTGTCAAAATGAAGGCAATCTGCTCTTGTCAAGATGAAGGCAGTTTTCTCTTGTCAAAATGAAGCCAGTCTGCTCTTGTCAAGATGAAGGCAATCTGCTCTTATCAAAATGAAGGCAGTCTGCTCTTGTCAAAATGAAGGCAGTTTTCTCTTGTCAAAATGAAGGCAGTTTTCTCTTGTCAAAATGAAGGCACCTTTCTCTTTGTCAAAATGAAGGCAGTCTGCTCTTGTCAAAATGAAGGCAGTTTTCTCTTATCAAAATGAAGGCAGTTTTATCTTATCAAAATGAAGGCAGTTTTATCTTGTTAAAAAGAAGGCAGTGTAATTTTTTCAAATGAAAAAAGAAGGTAGTTTACTCTTGTCAAGATGAAGGCATTTTTCTCTTGTCAAAATGAAAGCAAATTTTTTTATTTGGGCAAATTAAGGCAGAGTTCAGAATTAAGTAAATTCGGTATGACCCTAAACATATTTGAATGGCTTATTTGAGTTATAAAACAAGTTATAGACATTCCAAGGCTTGTGGGTCGGTTACCTCATAAAGATATATAATGATCTATCAAGGGTAGGTTGAGGCTGTTACATCTAGCCCTTGATACAACATGTCTATATTATTGATGTATATGGTTACGGATTGGGTCACTGCATTGAAAAAGACTTATTACTGTAATTTAGATAAGACGCCATCCGTAATGTCGAGGCCCAAGTTTGGATTTTGATTTTGATAAGTGGTGTTATATGTCCCTATGTGGCAAATACAGCTATACATTATCATGATTTTTTTTGATAAATTGTCCCCTCTCTCTCTCTCTCCCAACTATTCCTTAATCCATACCGTTTTGTATGCACCCCTCCCCTCCTTTCAAAGGGTGCTTTCCCAATGCCTCTTAACCTCACCCCCCCCCCCCCCCTTTATATCCCCGCCCTCACACTCTGCCAGTTTGCTTACCTGTTTTGCTTTATAATCTTGTATATATATATATAAACCCGGAGAAGTACCCCCTCCCCTCCTTTCAAAGGGAGCTTCCTCAACACCCCTTTAACCTCACAACACCCCCCCCCATCCCCCCCCTCCCTTTCTCTCTCCCTTCACAATCTCTCCCCTCACTCATACAATACGCTTACCTGAGATATTGCCTTTTTTTAGTAATGTATATTCATAAATCCTATTGACATAAAAACCCGGTTAAGTTGTGTCGTCTGCCGCTATTCAAGACTTGAATCGAATAACAACCGATAATCCCTTTCACAGGTATTTCACTCTGTACGCATGCGTGTTGGATTAGGATTAGGTCATTTGGGCCGGCTTGACTCGGGGAAATTCTTTTTTAATACTTGTGACTGGTTGTCCAAGACATTATGTTTGCGTTCGATACTTGTTCTGTTTCAGTAAAAATGGAGATTTACGCATTAATCATTCTGTTACGTACATTTATGAAATAATATGCGACTTATCAAATGAAATGAAATAATACTTATGGTCTTTTGGTCGAATGAAATGAAATGGAGTTTTACACCCTATAGTTATATGCGACATTGAGGTAATGCAATGCATAGGGCGATGGCATGACTTCGGCATAGATTCTGTTCGGATTTTCCTCTTTGTACACTGCAAGGCGTTGCCCGTGTTCATCAAGCCAATCAGAAACGTAAAACTCCATTCATTTCATTAATCCCCTTTCAATTCCATTTTCAGTCAAATTCGGATAATGATTCGAACGCACCCAAAGACTTCTCGATTGTCAAGTCTGTTATAATTACACCATGAGAGGGGTAAGTGATCGAGTATTGAACTTAACGCTTCAATGAAACGGTGTCGGTGTTTTGTCGGTAGAATACAATAGGGCATTTAGTAAGCCCTCTAAATACTTTGTGGCCTAAAAGTCAGTTTTGTAAATAAACAAACGAAATTTCGTCGAGGAGGTCTCCGAGAAATGACTCATGAAAATGAAATCAAACGCCTGGTTTTTCTTTTTAAAAGGACAATAAATGAGAAAATGATCGAATTTAGCCAAATCGTTACGGACTCCATGCATAAACATAAAAGTTCAGACGAAATAGGGCGAGATGGGACTAATTGGGGGCGAACAGGGAAGGGGTGAAATGGGCGAATGGGTAGGGGCAAAAAAGGGGAAGGGGCGATATGAGAAAGGGGTAAAATGGGTAGGGGTGATACAGGGAGGGGCGACGAAACGGGAAGGGGTGAAATGGACAGGAGCGAAGTAGGAGGGGCGACATGG
>NW_008710371.1:574879-590988 GCF_000327385.1 Lottia gigantea
ATTCTCGGAAGGGGNNAAGGGGAGGGGTGGGGGGGGAGGGGGGTCCTTTTGATTCAAAACTAGGATACACGGGCCTCATACATGCCCTGGGGTTTCCTGAAGTGTAGGGGCTAATTTAGTCACCCTACCTTTCGAAATGATTAAATTAAATTGTAGGTGAACCTTACTTGGGGTTTTCATTCTAAAAAAACGAAAGGAAACAAAAAGACTACAGCGAGAGAGAGAAAATCCACAAATCCTATTAAAGGGTTTAAAGGATCATACTTCTTAAACCAATCGGTCCTGCTATCATGTCAGATTATTGAATAATATAAGTGGTATAATCCCTTTAAGTGGGATATTATCGTAATATTATTCTAGGGAGTGGGATTTAGAAATCGTGCCCCTGGTACACGTCACCACCATAACTTCTGGTCTAAAACTTGCTGTTACTCTGGCAAGGTGCTGACACTCTGGTAAGTTTTTGACACAATGGTAAGTTGCTGACACTCTGGTAAGTTTCTGACACTCTGGTAAGTTGCTGACACTCTGGTAAGTTTCTGACACTATGGCAAGTTGCTGACACTCTGGCAAGTTGCTGACACTCTGGTAAGTTGATGACACTATGGTAAGTTGATGACACTATGACAAGTTGATGACACTATGACAAGTTTGTGACACTCTGGTAAGTTGCTGACACTCTGGTAAGTTGCTGACACTCTGGTAAGTTGCTGACACTCTGGTAAGTTGCTGACACTCTGGTAAGTTTGTGACACTCTGGTAAGTTGCTGACACTCTGGTAAGTTTGTGACACTCTGGTAAGTTGCTGACACTCTGGTAAGTTGCTGACACTCTGGTAAGTTGCTGACACTAAGGTAAGTTTGTGACACTCTGGTAAGTTGATGACACTCTGGTAAGTTGCTGACACTCTGGTAAGTTGATGACACTCTGGTAAGTTGATGACACTTTGGTAAGTTGCTGACATTCTGGTAAGTTTCTGACACTCTGGTAAGTTTCTGACACTCTGGTAAGTTGCTGACACTCTGGTAAGTTCATGACACTAAGGTAAGTTTCTGACACTCTGGTAAGTTGCTGACACTCTGGTAAGTTCATGACACTAAGGTAAGTTTCTGACACTCTGGTAAGTTCATGACACTAAGGTAAGTTTCTGACACTAAGGTAAGTTTCATGACACTATGGTAAGTTAACTTCTGGTCTAAAACTTGCCGACACTCTGGCAGGTTTCTGGCAAGACAAGATTCTGACACTATGACAGGTTTTTGCCACTTCGGCAAAGTTTTGACAATTGGCAAGATTTCTCCTATTGCATTCGAAATGTGACGCTGTTGCTTGGTTAAGATTTCCCCTATATTGTGAGCCATATTAGACACTGTTGTTATAGCAAGTTTTCCCCCTATTTGACACACCAGTGTTAACAAGTCTTCTCCTTATTTTGCGCCCTGTTTGTTGCCAAGTTTCCACCCATCGCAGGATACTACTGTTTTGGCTACATTTCCCTAAAAAAAAAAGTAGTGGTCAAAGGGAAATAACTACGTGTAGTATTACTTCAGTCAGACCACAGTTAACTAGTTATAGCGCGGAATACTTCATATAAATCATATTTTCACTTTTTTCCCCTATTTCTTCGAAAGTGTCGCATGTAGTTTTAAAAAAAAACTGGATAACATAAGTTGCTTGCAGTGCTATGTATGTTGATGAAAGTATTAATGCCTTAAAAAGGTTATTTATAGGATAAGAGTAGTTACTGGTCAAGGGGAAACAACTACATTTAATTTTACTTCAGTGAGACCACAGTTAACTTAGTTATAGCGCGGAATACTACAAACAAATCATATTTTCACATTTTATTGTTAATTTTTCTATTTCTTCTTATGTATTGCATCTAGTTTGTTAATTTTGAAAAAGAAATTACTTGAACTTAGAAAATTCGGCCTTTGTTCAGGAGTCATATTAGTCATTAAGTGGGCGTGGTTAATAATTTGATTGATGGTTGTAACAAGAGGGTGGGGATATCTTTTTTATGTTTGTAGTATTTTTCATGGGCATTTGTTTTTATGGTGTATGTTGAAGATGTGTGCGTGCATAGTGTATAGAATTATATACAAATACAATATGATTAATGATATACTCTTACCTTCAATTTTTCTTCATACCTTGTGGTCTCGAACTCGTATAGCTGGACAGCGATGGCGGACGAACTCTTTAACCGATTGAGCCATCGCACTTGACTGAAAGCTGCCAGTCGAATTACAGGTTATATGGATTTATTGTATAGATGAAGAGGTTATAAAAAGTGGACTGGTAGTTCTAAAAGACTGGATAACAGCGTCTCCTCGGGTTAGGTCAACTGGTGAACACATTGCATGTGCTTTTTGCGATAGCTCAGTCGGTTAGACTGTTGTTCTCTCTATCTGTATTTTGGTCGTGGGTTCGAATCCCAGGGTGAGAATTGAATTGAAAGGAATTTTTATTTATAAAACTACATCTTCTGGTGGTTCAAGACGATCACCAGCCCATCACAAAATTAAAATTAGGTCGATTTTCGGTTGGAAAAATTCTGTTCTCTTTGGAAAGAGGTCTGAATCTCAAGATAAACTCGTTATTCCGACCTCTTTCCAAAGCAACAGAATGGTAATAGTCCAGGTTTGGGCCCTTGTTAAACGCATCGCATGTATCTCGACGTGGTGGGCGAGTGGTCAGAGCGGTGGCGTATATGCTTTTACGATGCGATGGTCGAGGGTTCGATCCCCGGTAG
Organism: Lottia gigantea; assembly: GCF_000327385.1. Classification (NCBI taxonomy): domain Eukaryota; kingdom Metazoa; phylum Mollusca; class Gastropoda; family Lottiidae; genus Lottia; species Lottia gigantea. The sequence continues at coordinate 577,635 of NW_008710371.1, forward strand.
AGGCCGTCTGTATTTTTCTCGTCGTATTTCCCTCATGGGCAATAGTTAGGTATGTAAAATAATATCTTGAAGTGTCAAGACTGGATAGCTCCGGTGGATAGAGCGCTGGTCCGACGAGCGAGAGGACGAGGGTTCGATTCCCACGATGACAAAACTCCCAGTGTATTTTTATATTATTTAAAACCTAGGGGTTACAGTTATATAGGGTAAATATTCCGCTTAAATCGTCAGACCGGATGGCTGAGTGGTAGAGCGTCAGTCTGGCAAGGATAAAACGTGGGTTCGAATCTCTTGATGAGCATTGCTTCGTTATAATGCTGGACGATGAAGTAGGTCTAATTTTACACTATTTAAAACTTAAGGTTACAGTTATAATGGATAAAAATTCAAAATTTGTGTTCGACTGGATGGCTCAGTGGTAGAGCGTCGGGAGAACACGGTTGTAATAACGGCATCCATAGTATGGACTAACATCCTCTAGAAACTTAGGTGGGTTCGAACCCCACGGGGAAATCTAGTTGTGAAAGATTTTCCATAGTGGGCACTCAAAACCACTAGAATCTGCTTTGGACGTAAAAAATACTTTAAAACCGAAAGTTGGGTTTGAGTGAGAATCGAACCCGGGTCGTTTGAATGATAGAAAAATGTAGGGAGGGATGAACAACTCTACGACCACGGCCAAAATAGGTGGGATTTAAACAGGTGTTCGTAAGTAATATTTAAAGTTCAAAGTCACAGCCTAGTATAGTAGTAAAATAGTAAGTATCTTCCACTCTCCTTTTAGAATCTTGGAGGGTCCCGGGCACCTGTTTGCCCCTCGGCTCCCCTCCTTGTCTCTCGTTCTTCTGCTTTGCCCCTCGTTCTATCTATTGGTAGTGTCTTGCCTGCGGCAGGCCCAACGTGTCAACTGACATCTTACCTCTAGAGAACTCAGGTCTCTCATATTAGAATGAGAGAGAGAGAACATGAGACAGTGACTAAAAGCCTCTGGAGATTTACCTGGGCTCGAACCCTCGCCGTCGAAACAGAGTTCTAGCCCAAGTCCACCATCCATCCATCTAGGCCATAGAGACCCGTTACCAAACCACGAAATTTAAGCTCTTTTAAATGATTTTGAAGATTTAAGAAGATCAAAATATTTTTTTTATCGTTGGCCTCAACGAGATTCGATCCAGGTTCGTCATGGTCTCAGGCTGCTGCTCTAACCACAGGGCTACGGCGGACACAACAAACTTCGAGAAATTAGCCTTTATATATGTAAACTTTTTTGTGAAATTGTCAAAATTTTATATTTACACTTGCCCCAGTCGAGAATCGAACCCGTGCCTTAGGTTTCATGGACTGGATACTTTATCCACTGTGCTACGGAGACGACGAGATAGTTCCTCTAATTTATCTATATAGCTCTAGTAGCAGAGAGTAAAGTTAATACAAAAATATACAGGTTTGCTCTCACCGGGATTCGAACCCGGGATCCTGGACTTCGCGGCCGGCCTCTCTATCCACTGAGCCACAGCGACGAACAAATGACAGTTTTATTTGGCCATGTAGTTCTAATCTTTATTAAATATTCAATAAAAATATTCTCGTCCTGGGATTCGAACCCTCGACCTTAATATCAGTTTGTAGACCGGCTGTCGAGTCGACTGAGCCACTGTGACATGCACGTGCTTCTAACTTACAACTTGACCCAACCTGAGTGAGCTTGGTTTTTCTAAATATTAAAAAAAAAATCTTTTAGCGGGAATCGAACCCACAACCGTTATATCATATAAAAGGCGTCCATCAATCTAACTAATTAAGCTATGGTGAGATGCACGTACGACCTACTTTTTAGTTAACACAGACATGGTACCCTGTAATTCTTAGCGTTATATCGGCTTTACTTTCCATATAGACTTAAAATCTTCACAAACCTTCAGCCAAGTGCGATGGCTCAATCGGTTAACGTGTTCGTTCATCAAAGAATATTGCGCTGCGGGTTCGAGCCCACAAGAAGCCGAAAAAGGTAACAAGGTAAGTTAAATTTAAAATATTCTGCAAATTAATCATTGCACACGCACACACTTAAAAATATATTCTGTTATAATTATAATCATGCTAAAAAAAACAATCGCGCGAACCAAAAAAAATTAAATAAAACATAAAAAACCTCCGAAAATAATATCATACAATTAACGCGTTTTGCTTTTTTTTAGTCTTTCAATATCCCAAAAAAATAACGTTGGAAAATCTGTGTTTAATGTAAAAAAAAAGAATTTCCGTCAAAGCACAAGTAAATTCCTACATGATTTCCAAGTAGAATGATATTTCACCTTAAACTCGCTGTATTTATCGTACCACAGCATGAAATGCACGTGCGGGTTATTAGGACACTGTTAATATTCATCATTTGATGTGAATTCTCCTTACAACATTCTTGGCAGCATTCCAAATACTTAGTCAGACAGCTTGTGCGTTAGCGTGTTTGTTTAAGTATTCACACGAGAGAATGTGACAAGTGACGTCATAGTCCCGCCTCCAGAAAAACTGTCCAATTGACTTATAGCACGACCCGTCAATCACATATGTCGGCATGTACCACAGAAGACTCGATAAAGCTCAATGGCTTCTGTTTGGTTAATTACGGTGATATTATTTTCATCTCTTTGAGGGGCTTCATAGTCAATAACAGGTGCGTAAATCTCCCAGCCCTTTCTTATAATCAAAACACAAGCGCAAAAAAAAAAAAAAAAAATACGAGAGGATTTTAGCGGGGATTGAACCCGCACCTCCACGCATACATTACCAACAATTCTGTCTATACAAAGCCCATTAGAGGTCGAACACTAAAACCACTCGGCCACCCTGATCATTAGCAGAATGTTAGTAATAATGATATTTAGAGTTCATTGAACGTCCATATTCAATTTCGCCCATCATCCCGTTCCCTTCCAAAGTGAATCATATTTTTTTAATAGATTGTCGGCCATGTTTGTGGTTTGGGTTTTTTATTGATTAAAACATGATCTCAAAGCGGCGTGGAATTTAAAAAAAAAAATTCTCCTCCCGGGATTCGAACCCAAGTCCATTACTATATCCAGGTGAACTACAGTTTAACCGACTGAGCTACAGTGAAAAGCACGTGCAAAGTGTTCACCAGTTGACCTAACCAGAGGAGACGCTGATAACCAGTCTCTCGGATCTAACGGTCGTTCAATTGAGAGTCTAAAATGCCGAGTCTTTATGTACAAAGGATGGGCGTTTGTCCACAACAAATAATGCTTCGGACACACCCAGTCAATCTTAGAGACCTTTGAATTGCCGTAAATGTGTGAAATATAAACTATTTGCGTTATTTCACTTCCGACTAGTTAACTGTAGTCTGTCTGAAGCAATATTAATAGTAGTTATGTCCCTTTAACCAATTTCGCTTACTTCCTTTCAGTGTTCACATCCAGTTAATTGTAGTCTGTCTGAAGCCATATTAACAACAGTTGTCTCCCTTTAACCATTCCCACCTTACTCTTTACAGCTAGTTAACTGTAGTCTGACAAAACTATTTGAGGCTCCGACCCATAGCCAGACTTGCATGTTCGGGGTGAAGGTGGCACAGGGTAGTAATCCATTTCAACCCCTCTCCCCCTGTAGGCTACGAAAGGCCTGTTGAGGGTGTTGAAGGACACCTCTTCTTTAATTTTATAAGGCCAGACCACAGGACTATATTACTGTGACCAATTTAACTTGGGGCAATATGACTGACTGAGATGAATAGGGGTGATATACACCCACATTAGAGTTAAAACAGCTAAATAAAGTAGTTAACGATGTACTGTATTTCACATTTAGATACACACAAATATTGTCAATTCTGTATCCATGGAAAATGAAATGAAATGAGAGAGGTTTTCTAAAAAATTTATGTGCAACTGATAGCATTTGAACCATTCTAATTTTCAATCAGATGTCTGTGGTTCCTGCAATTCCACTGAAACTAAGTGTTTGATGACGTCACTAATCGTAAAATATCCTTTATCACATAAGGCCCTTCGCGATTGGTGACATCATCAAACACTTACATTACAATCCAATCAAAGCACTGCATTCTGTGATACAAAAGAGTTGACTATTGCAGTCAAGGTATAAGAAGAAGTTTGTAATAGCTTGACAGTGAAGGTGGTTCACAGGAGTTGAAAAGTCTTTAAATTTTCACCAGTTCTGCATTAAATGATCACACATAATCCTTCTAAGTTGAATCAACCAACAAGTTCACAAAGAGCTAGGTTGGTAAAATGATAATAAAAATTGTTTTTTATTATGCTGCCTTTTAAAAATGATGATTCGATTCCAGCACCATTTTTACATCACATCATATCCAGCTGAAAAAAAAAACCAAAATTTTTTCTAAGTCATTTACGATTTCTATAGAGATGCCAGATATCTGATTTTAATACCTGTATCATCTTCACAATGTCCAACTATAATGAAATGAATGGAGTTTTACATCCTACTTTTCTGCAAAATGTGAGCTATTGAAGACTGGCAATGCCATGCAGTGTACAATGAGGGAAATTTTGCCAGGACAACGGCAATAGCCTATTTCCAACTGTCGAGGGATCTTTAACGTACACAGCCTGTAGCACACAGGGCCTCGGTTTATTGTCCCATCCGAACAACTAGACACTTTTTCCATGTCAGGCCCTCGTACCTGCATCACTGACAGGATGAAACCGGGTTGAAAAATCCCAAGGTATTATCTCGACCTATGCCAGGATTGAAACCTGGACCTTCAGGTTAGCCACCACGGCTCCTGTCAAGCTATCAAGTACATTGTCTTATATCTTGACTGCAATAATCACCTTACTTGTATCACAGAATGCAGCGATTTGATTGGATAGTATGCAAGCGAATACAGCCAATCAGTGCCCTTGATAGAAAGACTGTAAACTTTATGGATTATTGTTTACAGAATTTCTCTCTGGACTCTGATTGGCTGTATTCGCTAACGTACAATCCAATCAAATTGTTGAATTTACAAAATGCCTTGATACAAGAAAGGTGGCTATTGCAGTCAAGGTATTAGACGCAGTTCCTTATAGCTTGAACTTTTGAACAATACCAAGCAAGCAACAGACAGCCAGTGTCAGAAAGACAGAAAGAAACAACTATATTTTACAAGGATAACAACTTAGGTTCACAGTTAAGGATCTTATCTACCAGCTGGTCCTTAGCCAAACCTCTTGGTATTGATTTCATAAGGATAACAACTTAGGTTCACAATTAAGGATCCTTTCTACCAGCTGGTCCTTGGCCAAACCTCTTGGTATTGATTTCATAAGGATAACAACTTAGGTTCACAATTAAGGATCCTTTCTACCAGCTGGTCCTTGACTAAGCCTCTTGGTATTGATCTTTTCCAGATTATCTGTACCCATTTACAGCTGGGTTGACTGGAATTATGAGTGAAGAAGACTTATTCAAGGTCATTGGACTTTTGCACGCTGATCGAGATCGGAACCCACAGCCGCCATTTGCATGACTCTCTAACCAACTGTGCTATAGAACCCCGCTACCAAGTGAAGAAGAAATAGAATATGGCAGGGAAGATCTTACCAAATCATCAGCATCATCAGCTTCTTCTATCTTCTGGGATCCCTCCTTCTTCACATCATCAGCTAGTAAAGCATCAGCTTCTTCCTTACTTACTTTACTGCCTTCACACTCCAGTTTGGAGATTAACCCCTGTTTGTCTGCAATTAAATTAGTTTCAAAGGATGAAGTAGTGTATATATTTGTTCTTCCTGATCAAGGAATTCAATTTTGAACATCTGTATCACTCTTCAGATTGAAAATCAGACATTAACTTCATGAGCAACTGCCCACAATTCGTATTTTCATTTTGAAAAGTGATACACATGGCTCTTCTTATACTCTATCAGCTGATAGAAATGAAATGAATGGAGTTTTACGTCCTACTTTTCTGCACCATGTGGGCTAATGAAGATAGGCAATGCCAAGCAGTGTACAATGAGGGAAATTTTGCCAGGATAGCTTACTCTTTTTGATTACCAACTGTCGACAACCAGCATGCAGCTGACTAAAATGGATGACAATCACTTGGTTTCCTGGACACTTACCTAAAACAATTTGGTCCCAGAAATCACGTTTAGCTTTACTAATCAACGTTTCTTTAAATTGTCGAATAAATTTATTATAAACATCTGGTTTCGAATTCTGAAAAGATAATGTGAATTTCTGTTAGTGAATGTGGCCAATTTCATGTTCACCAACCAACCAATTCTGTCATATTCTAACTTAGTCAAGGGCAATAACTCAAACATCAATCAACGTAAAATTTCAAAAGTTGAACATAAAGGGACAGATGCCTCATTTTCTTTTACAAATCGTACCTTAGTCTCAGAAATGGGAATTTTTTAACTAAGCCAATCAGTAATAGTGTTCATAGCTCACTGTCAAAATTTGAGCCTTCAATTCCATGTGTGTCTAGAATTATCCACGTTTGAAAGTTAAAAAGATGAGTCATCTTTTCTTGAGACACTGTGATATATAGAAAAGACATCTATAGAAATCGTGACTAAAATTCCTAGTTTGAGATATTTTTAAAGGAATTATGTGATTTCCGTACATTTCTAATACTTCTGAAGACTATTTACATATATTCAAGACACAAATCAACCGCCGAAAATGGCGCACCTGTCTCTTTAAAGTCTATATTAGAAACTGACCAATCAAGCGACCCCAGAAATAATCACTCACTTTAATACACTCTTCTCGGTAAGCTTTCAGACAATCACTAGCTTTACCATAAAACTGAGGACCAAACGAGTCCATCACTATCTTTTCTATTGTCTTCTCCATTTGTTCACACGCTTAAAATAAATAACAAAATGAAATGAATGGAGTTTTACATCCTACATTTCTGTACCATGTGGGCTAATGAAGACAGGCAGGGTGCAATGAGGGAAATTTTGCCAGGACAGCGGTATATCCTGCTCTGTTTCGATTTCCAACTGTGGAGGGATCTTTAACGTGCACAGCCTGTAGCACACATGGCCTCGGTTTATTGTCCCATCCGAATGACTAGACAATAAACCGAAGTTCGTGTGCTACAGACTGTTCACTTCACGATTCCAACTGTAGCCCCTTTCATAGCTCATATTTCCTGTGGTTCCTGCAATTCCATTAAAACTAAGTGTTTGATGATGTCACTAATTCCGGCTAGCAAACAAGTACTTGATATAGACAGAGGAGTCAATTGAAAGACTGATTGGAATAAAGAAGAAACAACTCTAACCAACTGAACTACAGTCCCTCCTCAGGAATAAGTCACAATCAGATTGTATGGACATACCTTTATCAAACAAGTCTTCATCTCTATAGTTAATCAACGCTTTAAAATCTTCTACAGGGGTCACTGATCCCACCTACAGAAGAGAAAAAAACAACTTAGAGGATCCTTTGTACCAGCTGGTCCTTGACCAAACCTCTTGGTATTGATCTTTCCCAGATTATCTGTACCCATTTACAGCTGGGTTGACTGAAATAATGAGGATCCTGTCTACCAGCTGGTCATTGACCAAACCACTTGGTATTGATCTTTCCTGGATTATCTGTACCCATTTACAGCTGGGTTGACTGGAATAATGAGGATCCTTTCTACCATCTGGTCCTTGTCCAAACCTCTTGGTATTGATCTTTCCCAGATAATCTGTACCCATTTACAGCTGGCTTGACTGTAATAATAAGGATCCTTTCTACCAGCTGGTCCTTGATCAAACCTCTTGGCATTGATCTTTCCTGGATCATCCATACCCATTTACAGCTGGGTTGACTGGAATAATAAGGATCCTTTCTACCAGCTGGTCCTTGACCAAACCTCTTGGTATTGATCTTTACTAGATAATCTGTACCCATTTACAGCTGGGTTGACTGGAATAATGAGGATCCTTTCTACCAGCTGGTCCTTGACCAAATCTCTTGGTATTGATCTTTCCTAGATTATCTGTACCAATTTACAGCTGGGTTGAGCAGAATAATGAGGAAAGATGGTCACCTGACTTTCACACGCCAGTACCCATGACTACCAATTGAATATATTCGATGATACCAAGCAAATGACATCAAGAAAAATATCTAGCACTCTAACCAATTGGGCTACAACTCTTTCTCAAAATTAAAAAGCCTTGTTTTAAAACCAGACGAATTCTTCATGAAGAGCTTGAAGCACGTGGGGCCTTGATTTATTGTCTTATCCAAACAACAAGCAGTTTTTATCATGCCAGCCTCTCGGACCTGCATTACTGACAGAGGGAAACCCATGCTGGGGATCTCTGCTTTATGAGAATCAACCAATCAAAAGAGTTCACCTCTGTAATCTTTGCTCTGCCAATATTTTCTAAACCACCTTCGAAATCATCATCAATTTTAACTTTCTTAGCTGCTGGACCATCTTCTTCTCTGAAACATCAAAAAGGTGTGGTCTTGGTCGCTGATTTTTTCGCTGACTCGAATCTCGAGTTAAATCTCGTGTGTGCCCGTGCTTCCACGACAAGATTATCGCCTCTCCGACAGGATTTATAATATCAAACAAGTTTGATAATTGTCTCTGATAGTTTTATCTTCTGTAAGACAGACCTTCATCATCCAATCAGAATCATTTTCCTTTCAATTGCGTGATCCTCATGTGATTATCGACAAGGTGGAAAAAACCGACTGGAGATTTTTGTCTCCTCATGTGTCTGTACCAGTCGTTGAAGCTCAAGACAAGACAAAAACCAGTTTAGGTTTAAAAAAAGTGTGCACTATATTTACAAATATACAGTATCCAGTACTTCATAAGTAAATCAAGACTCCTCTGTAAATATCTACATTTTGCTACCATGTTTCACTGTGACTAGTTTGTTTCATACTGGGATCAAGAAATAAATATTCATAAGTATATGGGCAACAATTCTTGCTAAGAGTATAGTTTTGATTGTTATCAAGAACTGCTTCAGTGAACCACGGTATTTGCAATTTCAATTGATATGGTAATGTGCAGATTGGTTTTCTAAATTTTGTATATGCATCAATTTGATTTATTTCAATTTTCAATCAGGCGTCTGTGGTTCCTGCAATTCCACTGAAACTAAGTGTTCGAAGGGAGGTTTTCTAAATTTTTTATGTGTATCAGGGACACTGATAGCATCGATTTGCATTATTCCAATTTTCAATCAGACGTCTGTGGTTCCTGCAATTCCACTAATTGCGAAGATTCTGATGGAACACAGACGTCTGATTGAAAATTGCGATGGTGCAAATCGATGCTATCAGTGTCCCTGATACACATGAAAAATTTAGAAATATCTCTGAATGTGTCAATTATGTCAAGGTATTGATGGTGATATACATACTTGTCTTTAAACATTGCATCTCCCGATTTTTCATCCTTTTTCTTGGCCACGATTTCCAGTTTGAATAGATCTTTGATTTCTTCTAATGGCTTCATAATTTTACACTCAACTTCTTCTGGACGTTTAAAATACGAGGCTATCAAGGGAGATAACTCCGGTAAGGGGTCATTTGGTTTCAAGGCCTTGCTCAGCAAGCACTGGAAAAATTAAGATGGCAGTTCAAAACACGACTTTTCACCAAGCGTGAAGTTGATTTATCGTCGCTGGGGATTTATAATTTCATAATCGATTATATGTCAAAGGTACATTTTCTTCACTGTACCTGTTAACAAGTAGTAATCTCTTCTACATAGTTTCCCTTCAACACATAACATACCCACAATAAACTATAATAACTGATCAAAACAAGAATATACTTCTATAACACAAAAATAACCCATGAAATTAAGAATTTTGTCATGTTTTTAATTTAGTATTTACAGCCTACCTGGTATGTTCGTTGAAAATAAGGGTTAAAGGTTAACTTTGGTTTTAAAACTTCTGCACTGTCTTCATCTCTATATAAAATACAAAGTGTGGATACTTGACAGCGAGCAATTGGGGAAATATATCAGAAGTAAGTCAACAAACTAATTTGAGTAATTTGACAGAGAGCTATTGGGGAAAGGAAACGTTATTAAATACACAGATGGAAAAAATATGAAATAGCTTAGAGCTAACCTCAGTCTACTTTCCAACTTTCGCTTTTATAGCTTCTAATAAAGCCACTTCAGTTAGAGTCTAATGACTGTCCTTTTGAACATTCATCAAATTAACCTTTGGTGGGTGTATGTGGCTGTGGTTCACTATCTTTATTTTTGATATAGCCACTTCAGAGTAGGCTCTAACGACAGCCCTCTTGAACATTCAGCAAATTAACCTTTTGACCTAACCTGATAATGTTTGCTTTAACCAATCAAACTTACGCCTTCTCCAGTGTTGGAGGTTTGTGACGTGATAAAAAGGTGTATTTTCAGGAGCAATAGACTAGTTTATCAAGTCCACTGAAAGTGAAAATAGAAAACAAGCCTTTTCATTGGTTGTTCTGAATTGACCCATTAGAAATTGATTGGTTAAAGCAAAAATTATCAAGTTAGGTCAAAAGGTTAATTTGCTGAATGTTCAAGAGGGCTGTCTTTAGACCCTACTCTGAAATGGCTATATCAAAAATGAAGATAGTGGACTACAGCCACTTACGCCCACCACGGCATGCGGATGGTAAAAACGAAACATCCATTTTAAGTTTTATCAAAATTGGTTGAAAACTAAGAGAGTAATAGCATATTCAAGATTTTGGGACAAGGGCAATAACTCTGCTTCTAATGGTCGAAAATAGCTCAAATTCGAACCTGATCTTGACGGACCGATGGACCAATGGATCGATGGACAGGGGCGACGGTTAATACGTCCACATTTCAATGTGGGCGTATAAAAACTAATAAAAAAACACGAAAGGAAAGTTGGGTCTAATATTAATAAGTTTGAGCTAACCTACCCCTCTTTCTTGGAGAGATCCATATTGGTGATTAAATCATCCATAACTTTTAACTGATCAGCTGTAACATAAAATAATCTTAAATTACTATCTTAACCTATGCTGTAACCTATGCTGTAACCTATGCTGTAACCTATGCTCTATGCCTTTGCTCACTTCATCCCGATTTTCCTCTATCAGTGATGGGGGAGCCGCGGTGGCTCAGTGAGTTAGACGCTTGCTCGCTTACTTAAAGGTTCAGGGTTCAATCCCGGCATAGGTCGAGATAATACCTTCGGATTTTTCAACCCGGTTTCCCCCTGTCAGTGATGTAGGTAAGAGGGGCTGACATGGAAAAAGCGTCTAGTCGTTTGGATGGGACAATAAACCGAGGCCCTGTGTGCTACAGACTGTGCACGTTAAAGATCCCTCGACAGTAGGAAATCGAAAAAGAGCAGGCTAATGCCGCTGTCCTGGCAAAATTTCCCTCATTGCACCCTGCATGGCGTTGCCTGTCTTCATCAGCCCAATTCAGAAAGTAACGTAAATTCATTTCATTTCATTTCTCTGTCAGTGACGCATATGCAGAATTGCAAGAACCACAGCCATCTTTTTGAATTGGACTGGTTCAAATTGATTTTTTTTTTGGATTTTAGAAAACCTCTTAACACTTACCTGAAGGTTTGAATTTTTTATTGGTTTGTACATCATCTGTGACTGGTAGAGAGCCAAACGTAAACTGTCGCAGATCTTCCATAAAGGGGAGCTCAATCCAATATAAGCACTGCAGAGACAGAAAGATTTTGATAAACTAATAATAAGGAGGACAGGCTGTAGCTGATTTGGTTAGAATGTTGGAATCTTTAAATGACATCATTTGCTTGGTTATGATGGGTTCTAATCTTGGTTGCGGTGCGAAAGTTTGTGACCTTTAATGAATCACTACATAGTTTCCTTTCAGCACATAACATACCCACAATAAACTATAATAACTGATCAAAACAAGAATATACTTCTATGACACAAAAATAACCCATGAAATTAAGAATTTTGTCATGTTTTTAATTTAAGGGATTGTGAAGAGGTTTTTCTAAATTTTTTATGTGTATCAGGGACACTGATAGCATCAATTTACATCATTCTAATTTTCAATCAGACGTCTGTGGTTCCTGCAATACCACTAAAACTAAGTGTTTGATGCCATTTAACGTGAAGGGCTTTATGTGATTAGTGACATCATCAAACACTTAGTTTTAGAGGAATTGCAGGAACCACAGACTTCTGATTGAAAATTGGAATGGTGGAAATTGATGCTATCAGTGTCCCTGATACACATTAAAAATTTAGAAAAACTCTTTACAATCCCTTTAATAAACCTACCTCATAATCTGTTTTAATAACTGGAAGTAAACAACCCAATCTCGGTGCAGAATTAGCAGCATAGACTCTTCTAGCAACCATAACTGAGTCTGTTTCATATAGAGCATTTATCAGAGCTGATAGAGCTACAGCTGCAGCCTGGAATAGAATCAGTGTCATATAGAGCATTTATCAGAGCTGATAGAGCTACAGCTGCAGCCTGGAATAGAATCAGTATCATATAGAGCATTGATCAGAGCTGATAGAGCTACAGCTGCAGCCTGGAATAGAATCAGTATCATATAGAGCATTGATCAGAGCTGATAGAGCTACAGCTGCAGCCTGGAATAGAATCAGTATCATATAGAGCATTGATCAGAGCTGATAGAGCTGCAGCCTGGAATAGAATCAGTATTATATAGAGCATTGATCAGAGCTGATAGAGCTACAGCTGCAGCCTGGAATAGAATCAGTATCATATAGAGCATTGATCAGAGCTGATAGAGCTACAGCTGCAGCCTGGAATAGAATCAGTATTATATAGAGCATTGATCAGAGCTGATAGAGCTACAGCTGCAGCCTGGAATAGAATCAGTATCATATAGAGCATTGATCAGAGCTGATAGAGCTACAGCTACAGCCTGGAATAGAATCAGTATTATATAGAGCATTGATCAGAGCTGATAGAGCTACAGCTACAGCCTGGAATAGAATCGGTATTATATAGAGCATTTATCAGAGCTGATAGAGCTACAGCTGCAGCCTGGAATAGAATCAGTATTATATAGAGCATTGATCAGAGCTGATAGAGCTACAGCTGCAGCCTGGAATAGAATCGGTATTATATAGAGCATTTATCAGAGCTGATAGAGCTACAGCTGCAGCCTGGAATAGAATCAGTATTATATAGAGCATTGATCAGAGCTGATAGAGCTACAGCTGCAGCCTGGAATAGAATCAGTATTATATAGAGCATTACATGGAGACTTTAGCTTTTCTCTAGGCTAACAATGGGGTGCGTGCTTAATCAATTATACAGCATTGGTTTCTGATCATAAAATCAGGTAACCACATTTCACAAACTTCCCAA
>NW_008710371.1:591038-591802 GCF_000327385.1 Lottia gigantea
AGCAAATCGATGCTATCAGTGTCCCTGATACACATGAAAAATTTAGAAATATCTCTGAATGTGTCAATTATGTCAAGGTATTGATGGTGATATACATACTTGTCTTTAAACATTGCATCTCCCGATTTTTCATCCTTTTTCTTGGCCACGATTTCCAGTTTGAATAGATCTTTGATTTCTTCTAATGGCTTCATAATTTTACACTCAACTTCTTCTGGACGTTTAAAATACGAGGCTATCAAGGGAGATAACTCCGGTAAGGGGTCATTTGGTTTCAAGGCCTTGCTCAGCAAGCACTGGAAAAATTAAGATGGCAGTTCAAAACACGACTTTTCACCAAGCGTGAAGTTGATTTATCGTCGCTGGGGATTTATAATTTCATAATCGATTATATGTCAAAGGTACATTTTCTTCACTGTACCTGTTAACAAGTAGTAATCTCTTCTACATAGTTTCCCTTCAACACATAACATACCCACAATAAACTATAATAACTGATCAAAACAAGAATATACTTCTATAACACAAAAATAACCCATGAAATTAAGAATTTTGTCATGTTTTTAATTTAGTATTTACAGCCTACCTGGTATGTTCGTTGAAAATAAGGGTTAAAGGTTAACTTTGGTTTTAAAACTTCTGCACTGTCTTCATCTCTATATAAAATACAAAGTGTGGATACTTGACAGCGAGCAATTGGGGAAATATATCAGAAGTAAGTCAACAAACTAATTTGAGTAATTTGACAGAGAGCTATTGGGGAA
>NW_008710371.1:593954-603541 GCF_000327385.1 Lottia gigantea
CTGCACCATAACTGAGTCTGTTTCATATAGAGCATTTATCAGAGCTGATAGAGCTACAGCTGCAGCCTGGAATAGAATCAGTATCATATAGAGCATTTATCAGAGCTGATAGAGCTACAGCTGCAGCCTGGAATAGAATCAGTATCATATAGAGCATTGATCAGAGCTGATAGAGCTACAGCTGCAGCCTGGAATAGAATCAGTATCATATAGAGCATTGATCAGAGCTGATAGAGCTACAGCTGCAGCCTGGAATAGAATCAGTATCATATAGAGCATTGATCAGAGCTGATAGAGCTCCAGCCTGGAATAGAATCAGTATTATATAGAGCATTGATCAGAGCTGATAGAGCTACAGCTGCAGCCTGGAATAGAATCAGTATCATATAGAGCATTGATCAGAGCTGATAGAGCTACAGCTGCAGCCTGGAATAGAATCAGTATTATATAGAGCATTGATCAGAGCTGATAGAGCTACAGCTGCAGCCTGGAATAGAATCAGTATCATATAGAGCATTGATCAGAGCTGATAGAGCTACAGCTACAGCCTGGAATAGAATCAGTATTATATAGAGCATTGATCAGAGCTGATAGAGCTACAGCTGCAGCCTGGAATAGAATCGGTATTATATAGAGCATTGATCAGAGCTGATAGAGCTACAGCTGCAGCCTGGAATAGAATCAGTATTATATAGAGCATTGATCAGAGCTGATAGAGCTACAGCTGCAGCCTGGAATAGAATCGGTATTATATAGAGCATTTATCAGAGCTGATAGAGCTACAGCTGCAGCCTGGAATAGAATCAGTATTATATAGAGCATTGATCAGAGCTGATAGAGCTACAGCTGCAGCCTGGAATAGAATCAGTATTATATAGAGCATTACATGGAGACTTTAGCTTTTCTCTAGGCTAACAATGGGGTGCGTGCTTAATCAATTATACAGCATTGGTTTCTGATCATAAAATCAGGTAACCACATTTCACAAACTTCCCAAACTCACCTCATCACCTTTATCAGCAACAAAAGCTATAGTACCATCTCCTAAATAATGATGTCTTTTAATCTGAAATAGATGAACGTGGACTCTCTGAAATTTTCATTTCATTGGCTCATTTATTTGGATACAGAATCAACAAATAAGGACAATTGAGAGATTCTTTGCGTTCAAACATGCTCTACGGCTCTTAAAATAGCAACAGGGTATTCCCAGAAAAGATATTTCCTGACAGTCATTGGCTAGATTATGTCTTCGCGTATGATTAATTACATACATGTAGTTGGTAGATCAGAGGCGAATACCCTTGCACATAGAGGACAAAAGGCTTCTGGGTCTGATGGAATTAGTTTTCACCAAAATGAACAAGTTCAGTCAAAGGGTCCTATTTGATTGGTTGAAAATTCTAGAATATTTCCACCATGAAATTTGATTGGACGATAAGAAATTAAGTTGAACCATGGGGGCCTGCACATTCGGGATTAAAGGATGGGAAGATTTAGAATGTGACATATTTTGCTTTCATCAGATGGAACCTGTTCAGAATTCTTCAATCAAGCACCACCATGGTCTCTAGGAAGTTAAGACAAATAGGGTTCTAGTTTGTACACAATATAATATTGAAAACTTACATTTTCTGATTTAGTGAAGCCTAGAATCTTCAGACATTTAACAGCTCTGTATTTCATATTTTCTTTATCATCTGATGACATTGGAACCAGGGTGTTACCATAGCGATATCCTGAAATAGTCATCTTTACTCATAATTACATTTGACCCAGATGTAAATGGGTACAGATAATCCAGGAAAGATCAATAAGATGGTGATGACATATGAATGAATAGCCAATTTGACGTCACTAAACACCCGATCAACAGTGAGAAAATGGGATTAAATCTGCCCTTTCTCAGAAATACGTGACGGAAAACTTCATCTGAAAGTATCATTAAATAGCTTAATGAATTCTGATTTTAATGATGTCAAATATGATTAGTTTTGAGTTACTAGGACTGGAGAAGGGGGCTTTAAGACATCAAGGTGGCGTGCAGTGACACAACTTTACCTTGGTTTGTTTCCGTTACAAGCCTCGTTCTGAATCCAATATGGCGGACGCATGAATAAGGTCTATTGCAGTGACACGCTTGTTACATTTGTTTGTTTTATGAGCCTCGTTCTGAATCCAATATGGCGAACGCATGAATAAGGTATATTGCAGTGACACCACATTACATTTGTTTGTTTTATGAGCCTCGTTCTGGATTCAATATGGTGGACGCATGAATAAGGTATATTGCAGTGACACCACGTTACATTTGTTTGTTTTATGAGCCTCGTTCTGGATTCAATATGGCGGACGCGTGAATAAGGTCTAATCTTCCTAATCTTCAGGGTAAACTTACCATCAACTTGCTCTTCGGGATCAACTTCTGTTTCTTCTTCATCGTTTTTATGTTGTGTGCGTAAATTGCCAACCTCACTCTCACTATCTTTAGCATACACTTTCTTCCACGACTGTTTCAACTTAAAATCTTTAATCTGGAATGAATTAAAGGAACAGTCTGATTTTTAAAGTATTTCTTAAGCCATCTGTATCACTTTTCATAATGAATACCTGATGTCTGATGTGACTGCAAATAAGGAAAAGGTGTCTATAATTTGCGAAAAGAACTATCAGTAAATCATTCTATCAAGTGCTCTGATTGGCTGTATTCACAAGCTTACAATCCAATCAAATCGCTGAATTCACAAACTGTGATACATGAAAGAGTCTGATGAGGTCAAGGTATTAGACAAGAGTTTAATGATATCATAACGTTGTGCAGTCTAATTTAAATAAGCTAAACTTTCGATGCGTTTTTTTATTAGCTTTTATTTTTAATATAGCCACTTCAGTTAGGGTCTAACGACAGCCCTCTTGAACATTCATCAAATTAACCTTTTGACCTAACCTGACAAACACTGCGTCACAAAATGCCAGTGCTGGAGAGGGTAGAAATTTGATTGTCCAAAGCAATGTCAACAAGTTAGGTCAAAAGGTTAATTTGACGAACGTTCAAGACGGCTGTCGTTAGACCCTAACTGAAATGGCTAACAAAATAAACGATTACCTTGGTGTAACCGCACACTGGTATCTTCAAGTCTGTACCTATTTCCATTTGAACCTTCCAGGCAGTTTGTCGAACTTGTCTGGCTTGAAAGTAACTCAGAGCTGGTAGTGCTTCCCTGGATTGAAAAAAATAAAATAAAATTAAAGAAAAGAGCAAAATCTCACGTGTGCCTATCTTCCACGACATAATTATTGTCCAATCAGATTCATTTTCCTTTCAATTGCATGCTCTGCTTGTGATTATCAACATAGTGGAAAATGATCAACTGTCTCCTCATGTGCCTGGAGCCGCGGTGGCTCAGTGAGTTAGACGCTTGCTCGCTAACCTGAAGATCCAGGGTTCAATCCCGGCATAGGTCGAGATAATACCTTTGGATTTTTCAACCCAGTTTCCCCCTGTCAGTGATGCAGGTAAGAGGGGCTGACATGGAAAAAGTGTCTAGTCGTTCGGATGGGACAATAAACCGAGGCCCCGTGTGCTACAGGCTGTGCACGTTAAAGATCCCTCGACAGTTGGAAATTGACAAAAGAGCAGGCTAATACCGCTGTCCTGGCAAAATTTCCCTCATGGCACCCTGCATGGTGTCGCCCGTCTTCATTAGCCCACAAGGTGCAGAAAAGTAGGACGTAAAACTCCATTCATTTCATTTCATTTCCACATGTGCCTGAGCCAGTCGTTGAAACTCTTGACAAGACTCTAGTCAGCGACAAAAATCAGTGACCAAGACAGTTCCTGTGACCACAGCATTATTGATCTTATTGAAATGAAATGGAGTTTTACACCCTGCTGAAGACTAACTCACAAAAAACTGTAGCTGTCTCCATTAACCTCACTGAGTATATGTTTAATCATGGCCTCCCCTGCTCTCATCTGGGGTGATTTCTCCTTCCCAAAGTTATTATCTATCGTAGGTTCATCAGTATCGTCATCGTCATCTTCTTCGTTTAACTGTGGACCTCTGGAAAATATTAAACATCTCTAGCTATGTGTACCCTCCAAAGTATGCTATAAACATACCTAGCTATATAGACTCTCTGAAAGTGATGCCTAGATGTTATGCTCTGCACTAAACATACCTAGCTATGTGCACTCTCCGAAAGTGATACCTAGATCTTATGCTCTACTATAAAATAACTAGCTATGTGCACTCTCCGAAACTGATACATAGATGATATGCTTTGCTATAAATATAACTAGCTATGTGTACTCTCCGAAAGTGATGCCTAGATGATATGCTTTGCTATAAATATAACTAGCTATGTGCACTCTCCGAAAGTGATGCCTAGATGATATGCTTTACTATAAATATAACTAGCTATAAAAGTTCTCTCCTGATCAGTGAGTACTTACATTACATTTAATTCTGTGCCCGAATTTTTGATTCCATCAATAATAGTGTCCACTTGGTCATCCGTGAACGGCTGAGAGAAATTTGAAAACAGAATCAACCTCTTGGTAGCAAATCCTTTTTTACCCCTGAAAAATAGAACATTTGAAAATAGAACATTTAAAAATAGAACATTTGAAAAATAGAACATTTGAAAATAGAACAATTCAAAATAGAACATTTGAAAATAGAACATTTGAAAAATAGAACATTTGAAAATAGAACATTTGAAAAATGGAACATTCAAAAATAGAACAATTCAAAATAGAACATTTGAAAAATAGAACATTTAAAAATAGAACAATTCAAAATAGAACATTTGAAAAATAGAACATTTGAAAAATAGAACATTTGAAAATAGAACATTTGAAAAATAGAACAATTCAAAATAGAACATTTGAAAAATAGAACATTTGAAAAATAGAACATTTGAAAAATAGAACATTTGAAAATAGAACAATTCAAAATAGAACATTTGAAAAATAGAACATTTGAAAAATAGAACATTTGAAAAATAGAACATTTGAAAATAGAACAATTCAAAATAGAACATTTGAAAAATAGAACATTTGAAAAATAGAACATTTGAAAAATAGAACATTTAAAGGAATTGTAAAGAGGTTTACTAAACATTGATCAATTCGCACCATTCCAATTTTCAATCATGTGTTATGGTTCCTGCATTTCCACTAACACAAAGGGGCTGATTTTGCGAGTGATGTCATCAAACGCTTAGTTTTAGTGGAATTACAGGAAACACAGATGTCTATTAGCCAGAAAACCTCTTCATAAAGCAAGTAACTTACTGTGTGGCTTGTACGAGATGGTCCATGGCAACTATCATAGCATCAATGACTTGGGTATAGTTAAAGAAGAAAGGTAAAAGTTGACACCCAAAAAAAAGGAGGTACCAGCTCAAAGACCCCTCAAATGAAACAACCTCCCAAAAGATCTGGTAGCACTCTGCCACATTTCACTGTAAAGAATGGCAGACAGGGTACAGGGAAAAATGAAGTGCTCCCCCTAGGGCTGGGCATCGATTACCAAATTCAGATTGATTATCGATCGATAGCCTAAACGATTAATAATCAAAATAATTTAATTGAGAAACCCTGTAAATATTAAATTAAAAACATGTCAGAATTCTTAATTTCATGGGTTATTTTTGTGTCATAGAAGTATATTCTTGTTTTGATCAGTTATTATAGTTTATTGTGGGTATGTTATGTGCTAAAGAGAAACCCTGTAAATACTAAATTAAAAACATGACAAAATTCTTAATTTCATGGGTTATTTTTGTATTATAGAAGTATATTCTTGTTTTGATCAGTTATTATAGTTTATTGTGGGTAAGTTATGTGCTGAAGAGAAACCCTGTAAATACTAAATTAAAAACATGACAGAATTCTTAATTTCATGGGTTATTTTTGTATCATAGAAGTATATTCTTGTTTTGATCAGTTATTATAGTTTATTGTGGGTATGTTATGTGTTGAAGAGAAACCCTGTAAATACTAAATTAAAAACATGACAAAATTCTTAATTTCATGGGTTATTTTTGTGTTATAGAAGTATATTCTTGTTTTGATCAGTTATTATAGTTTATTGTGGGTATGTTATGTGCTGAAGAGAAACCCTGTAAATACTAAATTAAAAACATGACAAAATTCTTAATTTCATGGGTTATTTGTGTCATAGAAGTATATTCTTGTTTTGATCTGTTATTATAGTTTATTGTGGGTATATTATGTGTTATAGAAGTATATTCTTGTTTTGATCAGTTATTATAGTTTATTGTGGGTATGTTATGTGTTGAAGGGAAACTATGTAGAAGAGATTACTACTTGTTAACAGGTACAATGGAGAAAATGTAACTTTGACATATAATCAATTATGAAATTTGATAATCAATAATCAAAATTATAAAAACCTAGCGACGACAATCGATTATTTCGATCATTTTACCCAGCCCTAGCCCCCCTGCCCTCTTGTCAAGGCTAGTCTGCTCCCTATTTGTACCCCTAGTCTCAGGAGGCTGGTGCTGCCACTGTTCTTATGAGTTGCAGACAATTTGGCACCAAATGCCTTACAGAAAGGATACAGTCTCCTGACTCTGGTGACGCTTGGACCGACTCACTGACCATCTCAAACAGGTCAAAATCAGGAACTCCCAATGGACGCTGAATGACGATATTTTTATAGTTGTCACCATCGTGTAGAGGATTATCTGTCCTATCTGTACCAAATAATATCAACGCTACTTCATCCTTCGACTCGGAAAACATCTGAAAAACAAAAACAGAAATTTGCAGGAATTTTGATTATACTCACTTAAAGATATTGTTAAAATGTTTTCTAAATTTTTTATGTGTATCAGGAACACTGATTGCATCAATTTGCACCATTCCAATTTTCAATCAGATGTCTGTGGTTTCTGCAATTCAACTAAAACCAAGCGTTGGATGACGTTACTAATCGCAAAATATGCTTTATCACATAAGGCTCTTAGCACCAGGGTTTTCAAATTTGTAACTAAATTCTTAATTTCATGGGTTATTTTTGTGTTATAGAAGTATATTCTTGTTTTGATCAGTTATTATAGTTTATTGTGGGTATGTTATGTGCTGAAGCGAAACCCTGTAAATACTAAATTAAAAACATGACAAAATTCTTAATTTCATGGGTTATTTTTGTATCATAGAAGTATATTCTTGTTTTGATCAGTTATTATAGTTTATTGTGGGTATGTTATGTGTTGAAGGGAAACTATGTAGAAGAGATTACTACTTGTTAACAGGTACAGTGGAGAAAATGTAACTTTGACATATAATCGATTATGGAATTTGGTAATCAATAATCGAAAATTAAAAACTCCTAGCGACGATCATTTCACCCTGCCCGAAAAGGGTGGTATTTCAATTGATCAGGATTCTAAAGGGGGTAATAGAAAGAAAAAGGTTGAAAACTCCTGTTTTAATGGAATTGCAGGTATTGTAGTACTTTGTTTTCATGTGGCACTTCCAATGGAAATAGACAGACAGAACAGAACGTACCTTTCTCTGTAGAATAAGTGTAATGGCGTCCAGGGCATGTTGTAAAGCTGACGTCTGACCTCCTGGAGCATCAGTCATACAATCATTAACATCAACAACTAGAGCAATGGCTTCCTGAAAATAGAAAGAAGGATAATTTGTTAAGTTTCTCGAGGATCCTTTCTACCAACTGGTCCTTGACCAAACCTCTTGGCATTGATCTTTCCTGGATTATCTGTACCTATTTATAGCTTGGTTGACTGGAATAATGAGGATCCTTTCTACCAGCTAGTCCTTGTAACAGTCCATGACAAAACCTCTTGGCATTGATTTTAAAAGGATTCATTACAGCCGGGTCGACTATTTTAAGAAATTATGGTCTATAAACGATGACACTGCATTAGCAGAAATTTACGTGTTATTTGTAGTCTCCTTTAAAGTGAAGAGTTATGTCCCTTTACACGTTTTATTGTACATCTTGTCGGATATCTCGCTAAATATTCGTGTCATTTCAAATTGCGACTCAGTATCAAAGTATTGAACTCCCTGATTGTGATTTAACATATTTTCATCATCATTTTTCATGTATTTTATAAAATATTTACAATTTTCGCAATGTAAGCGATTTATTTACCTTGTTTGCCGCCATTTTGAATTTCAATTTCCGGTTAAATGGATACAGACCACAAATATTGCTTCCATTGTTCCAATGAGAACATTTAACGCGTTTTGTTTCCAAATATCCGCTTTTCAGACATTTTAAAATGTGCATGCACTTTATCGCTTACAACTCTGGGTATGCCCACTATTTCGGGGCATCTTGACCTTTCCATGCTACTGTCGCTTGATTCTTGTACAGATAGGTCGTATAGCCAACATATAACAAATAACAGTTTTGGAAGGAATTTTTTTTTCAAAATTCCCCTGATAGCTGTTGTCAAATACAATAAGAATTCATTAAAAGTTTGTGATTTTATTGAAAAATGGTCGCTGAACAATTCAAGATTAAATCATGGTAGAAACGTATAGCCAACGTTTAACAAATAACGGTTCTTGACCAATTTTTTTCCCATTTTTTTGGAAAAGAATTAGAATAATGATTTAATGTGGTCTGAAATTTAATCAAGTATAGTAGGGAGTTCCCTCCCTTGCATTAACCGAAAGCATTCAACCATACCAGGCTACTAAGTAGGCCTAGTAAGAATCATTTTCAATGAACCTCCAAAATAGGAACCCCAAACCCCTTTTCGCCCCAACACACTCAATCAAAAACCAAGTTGAACTTCTGCATTTAACGGGGATGTCGCTTTTAAAGTGACCAAAAGCATTCCAAACTCGCACTAAAAATGCACCTAGATGCACTGTCATGTCTGATTTTTAGAGTCAAGTGTGAATTAAAACACCTTGTAAACGAACTAAGTTGACTGGTTTTAAAAGGGTTAAGTGTATTTTGGGGTTATCAGCGGTGCCCAAATATTTGACCTCACGTTTTGTCCACCCAAACTTATGAATCAAATTTTCATTCTTAAAGATATTCTATAACTATGAGCATTCCTTCAAGCACTCAGTCAGTCACGAGTTAGATTGTCGGCGTGGGTTCTGATGCTTGTGCCAGTACGGCCCGGTGTCACCCCCTGATACCAAAGCTCCAGTTAACCCTATTGAGGACATAACTATAAGCATTCCTTAAAGCACTGAATCAGTCACGAGATGGATTGTCCGCGATTAGGTGAAAAAATTCTGATGGTTGTGCCAGTGCGGCCCGATGTCACCCTGATACCAAAGCAGGTATTTCTACTATAGATAACCCAGAACTATAACTTTAATGATATAAAAAATTTGCCTCAAAAGGGTTAACTGGTGCGTTAGGCCAGTGCTTGTGACGGAATGCTTTTGATGTAAATTTGGGGCACCGAGGAGGGTCGGTAAATTACGGAATATTAAATTTATTGATTCTCCTGTCCAGAGAATCTTTTGCAGAATGCACCTAATCAATTCCTACGTATACACTCCTTAGGTGGTTTGCGCCAATGCGCTTCTATATATTAGATCAGTCTCACCT
>NW_008710371.1:603704-637198 GCF_000327385.1 Lottia gigantea
ACACCCCCCCACCCCCCCCCCCCCCCCCCCCCACACACATCATTAAGTCAGTCTGCACCCTTTTTGTACCCCAGACACGGGAGGCTGGTGCCGCCACTGCATATCCAGCATCAACAGAGACATTCATAGTGGTATCAGGTGTTCTTGATGTACAAGATTGCAGAAAAATAGGTTCGGTTCTTCGATGCAAAAAATGTTGCTTATAAAAAAGGTAGAGGGCTAAGGGGATTCTCAGCACCTCAGTAGTTTCCTGCACTTCTCAATGTCCAACTATCGAGTCTACAGCCTGAAGAATTAATTTCAAGTGCCACTTTTTCCCAATCAGCCATACAACACTGGCACAGGAAGTAGAGTTATAAAAAAGAATGAGCACAAGCATGAGTAAATATTTCTAATTTTATTTTGCGATATCATCTCGATATCGTAGCGTCTCGATATCGTCTTATCACGATATCGTAATTTCTATGTTACAATTGGAATGTCTAGAGTATGCATTAACGTATACAACGTTACGATTTTCATTGGAAAGTTTTTACAAAAATATAAAAAAAACTACGCTTAAATACAAAATACATCAAATGACTAGAAAAGTCGGCCAATAATAAATATGCACGTACAGGACTGTTCCATTTATTCAAACGAACAGCATTTATAGCTTTGGCTTGATAGTTTCAATAACTACCTATACTACCTAAAAATAAAATAGACTGCTCTTGTTTATCTTTTGAATGGTCCTCTTACGTGCACAAATATATTTGCACGACACGGTAGAAGGCGCGGCTTTATCACGTGATTTAACCACGTGACTATCTTATTTACATATACATATAAACAAATAATAACAAATTTCAATAACAAATCGGACGAATTCGGTAACAGTAACAAATCAAAGAAGAAAATTTAACCTTTTCGGACTAAATGATCTATTGGCAAAAAATGACGCATTCGATTCAAGTTGCGGAACATGATCTAGAGTCGAGAACTATCGAGTTTTTCATAAATATGCTTCAAACACTGGAAAATTGTCCACAACATTGCATCGAAGGCACCAATATTATTTGAGACCAAATAAATGACAAAATAATAATACCACAAATAGTCCGAAAATCTGATTTTAATAAAAAAAAAAAGCCTCACAGAGGCTTGACTAAACACCACATTTACTCAAATAAAAATGGCTCGGAGTTAAAATGGACACTGCATGTGCAAATTTCTCCTGAATTTGCAATTAAAACTGTCTGCACTTGAGCACTTAAATAGCACTAACTCGGGGACGCGTTCGATGTGTCTTTTGAGAGACGGAAAATCTGTCGATAGCACTAGTTAGTCCTGTCTTCGTCAAACTTTCTTCAAAATCTTCAACTTCATTCTTTTGTTTGTCCAGTCTTGTCAAAAATAACCCAAACTTAACAAAAACAACAAAACAGCAACAATTTGACTCTTCAAGGCTGCAATTATAAAAAAAAAATTCATGGTATGACTAAAATACATAATGTACCGCAAGTAAAATAACACGTTTTGTTGCTAATAAATTATTTGAAAATATAACAAAATATATCGTTTTTTTGCCTTTTGATATTTTAAAAAATAGAATATATATGAATGTCATACTTTTTTAAAAGAAACCGGAAATGTAGCTTAATATTTACCTGCGCATGCGTAGCTCTGTGTACAGCCAAAGTTCGGGATTGACAAAATCCTTTTCCACATGTTTCACATTTAAATGGTTTTACTTTCGAGTGAATATATCTGAAAAGAAATACGAAAAAAAGGAAATGAAATGAAAAAGATGAAATAAAAAGTTCCAAGTGGAGAAAAGCAGGACGTAAAACTTCATTTCATTTGTAGCAAGCAAGAGCTAGTCCCAAATATTTTTATTCTCGATGAGAAATGACTAAAAACATTATTTTGAAATAAAAATGAAATTGAAATAAAATCATTAAAAAACTTTGAATGAAATAAATTCATACGAAAATACACACAAAATAGACACGCGAATATTGGCCGGGCAATGAGAGTCCACATAGCTAATAAATTTTTTAATCTTTTACCCAAATTTATGCAAACCATGCGTGTTACACGGATGCGGATGTGATTAAAATCGTAGCATGTAACGAGCGACGGAAGTGCCTGATGCATCGCGATAAGAAGACGGATGTCGTCTGCTAGTGCCAAAGTTTGTAAGTATAATTTGAAACGGATATTTTGATTGCCAGACAGTGTGTATTTTTTTTACAAAACAAAAACAAAATACGGAAAGATGTATTTTATCTTTAAGATACATATATTTTGGTTTCTTTTTGGTGACTTCAACCCGGTTTCCCCCTGTCAGTGATACAAGTAAGATGGGCTGACATGGAAAAAGCGTCTAGTTGTTCAGATGGGACAATAAACCGAGGCCCTGTGTGCTACAGGCTGTGCACGTTAAAGATCCCTCGACGGTTGGAAATCGAAAAAGAGCAGGTTAATGCCACTGTCCTGGCAAAATTTCCCTCTTGGCACTCTGCATGGCGTTGCCCGTCTTCATTAGCCCACATGGTGCAGAAAAGTAGGACGTAAAACTCCATTCATTTCATTTCATTTCTGTTTGGTGACGTCACTTATTGCGAAGAGTCTGTTATGTAACAAAGCATATTTTGTTATTATTCATCTTAGTTTTAGAGGAATTGCAGGAACCACAGACGTCTGATTGAAAATTGGAATGGTGTAAATTGATGCTATCAGTGTCCCTGATACACATTCAAGTTTAGAAAACCTCTTTACAATCTTTTTAATATACACAGAAGTTGTAATTGCATCAGTTGTTTTTGGAAATTTTAGATTAATTGGTGTTGGATTTTAGAAATTAAAAAATTAGAATATAACTAAAAACTATAAAAAATATTAACGAAAATTAATTTCAAATTGTTAAAAATATATAATGAAAAATCAAAACCACTTTTTGACTATTTTTTGTATGTTTTCTCCTTCAAAACCAAATGTTGACAAAACCAAATGTTGACAAAACCAAATGTTGACAAAACCAAATCAAAACAATTTGGAAACCAACTCAAAACCTGCCTTAATCAAAACAGCTTAAGGATAAAAATCAAAATAATTTGTTGACAAAAATCAAAATATTTTGTTGACAAAAATCAAAACATTTTGTTGACAAAAATCAAAATATTTTGTTGACAAAAATCAAAACAAAAATCAAAATATTTTGTTGACAAAAATCAAAATATTTGTTGACAAAAATCAAAATATTTTGTTGACAAAAATCAAAATATTTTGTTGACAAAAATCAAAACAATTTTTTTAACAAGAAACCTATATTATGTTCAACTTTGCACCAGTACATTACAATTGATGGGATTTTTGTTCATAAAAACAAATCCGGTTGCTAGCCACTTATTACGAATCTAGGTGAAAAGTCATCCGTTCGAAATAATCTAATCTAAACACGACGGAAGTTTAAAATGTATTGCTTTGGTTTCAGCGAATTGGTGACAACAATGTTTTGAAAGATAAGGCAATTGAGGCAGAAAAATGGTTCCTGTTTTTCGAAGACGTCATTCTCTTGGAATTTTGAATTGGCGCTTTGGTTCGATAGATAAGGTTATAACATTGTTATATTGTTTTGGTTCGCTTGAATTGGTGACTGATGTTTTTGGAATGATAAGGAACTTATTGTTCCTGGCACTCAAAGACATCGCCATTTTCTTGGAATTGTTTTGCAAAATGTTAATTTTAGTCATAATATGCGTATTTTCGTATTTTTCGTATTTTCAAGTTAATCGATCTTTTGAAAGATAAGACGAAATAGACAGGAATATAGTTCCTGCTACTCAAAGACATTATTCTTGGAATCTAGAAGTTCTGACACGGTTCCATTTGACAAGAAATAATTTCGCAAACGAATATCAAATAGTGGATAGTCCGAATAATTTACCTCTATTCCAGCCTCTGATAAATATTCTGACAGTTGTCGGCTTGAAAAACTAGGCCCTCTTTTATGGAGATTTTCCACACCCCCGAAGATACTTTTTTTTCTAACATAATATTAAATCTAATTTCGAATTTTTATCATATGCTTCATGTACTCTAGCGACAGCATAGGCATAGATAACCAACCAAAATGGAGTTTTACGTTTTACTTCCCTGCTAATGAATAATGGACTTACCTATGATCTCTCAAATGATCCTGTCTTCTAAAAGCCTTGCCGCAGATCTCACAAGGGTAGGGTCGTTCGTCGGTATGCGTCCTCTCGTGAATCAGTAAATTGTACGACTTGGTAAAATGTCTCTGGCAGTATTTGCAAATATACTCCTTTTTAACCCTGAAAAATGAAAATTGATCAAATTGAAAAATTAGGAACAAAAATTATACTTAAAGGCAATATTGAAAAATTGAAAAAAAATTGAAAAATTGGACATGAAAATTGGTCTTGAAGGCAATATTGAAAAATTTGAAGGAAAAGTCAAAAAATTGTATTTTTTTTATAAATAACATTATTAAAAATTTTGCAGAAAATTGGAAAGAAAACTGTTAGAAATTGAATTTTTGGGAGAAAAATTTTTAATTGAAAATTGAATCGAAATCTGAAAATAATTCTACAGAATAACGTATTGAATATAATCCGAGAATGAATCAAAATTGAATGAAATTTTGGGTTTAATATCGTCCTTGAGGAAATATTGAAAGAAATTTTGGTTAAATTTCCTTGTATAAATCATTCATGACAATTGGAAATTTAACATATATAATAGTTAAAACCAAATCAAGCCTTATATCAACTGAATATTTCATTGAATGAATTTAAGAGTGTCCACAATTACTAACGGGATAGTAAAGAGATTTTCTAAAATTGTTCATGTGTATCAGGGACACTAATAGCATCAATTAGCACCATTCCGATTTTCAATCAGACGTATGTGGTTCCTGCAATTCCACAGAAACTAAGTGTTTGATGACGTCACTAATCACGAAAGGGCCATATGTGATATTTGTTACGTCATGATACACCTCGTTTTAGTGGAATAGCAGGAACCACAGACGTCTGATTGAAAATTGAATGATACAAATTGATGCTATCAGTGTCCCTGATATACATAAAAAATTTAGAAAAACTCTTTACAATCCCTTTAACAAGAACCACAGACGTCTGATTGAAAATTGGAATGGTGTAAATTGATGCTATCAGTGTCCCTGATATACATAAAAAATTTAGAAAACCTCTTTACAATCCCTTTAAGAAGAATTATTAATTGAATAATTATCATCAATGTAAGATCTGGCATAAAGTAGGTCGGATGCAGTCTTATCCGTTCTCTAATGACCTTAGTGACATTTTTCATTCATTATAATGAAGGTCAAATTTTCATTTTATACTCAAAATTTCACATGATTCCTACGGTTGTTTGGTTAGGACATGTTTCATTTTTTTCCTACTTATTTTTCAACTTAGTTTACTGAATTATCATTTTTGTTGAATTATAATTTTTGTTTACTGTTTTCTATTTTTGTCTATTTTTTTCTATTTTTAATTACTGAATTATCATTTTTGTTTAATAAATTATCATTTTTAATTACTGAATTATCATTTTTGTTTAATAAATTATCATTTTTAATTACTGAATTATCATTTTTGTTTAATAAATTATCATTTTTAATTACTGAATTATCATTTTTGTTTAATAAATTATCATTTTTAATTACTAAATTATCATTTTTAATTACTGAATTATCATTTTTGTTTAATAAATTATCATTTTTAATTACTGAATTATCATTTTTGTTTAATAAATTATCATTTTTAATTACTGAATTATCATTTTTGTTTAATAAATTATCATTTTTAATTACTGAATTATCATTTTTGTTTAATAAATTATCATTTTTAATTACTGAATTATCATTTTTAATTACTGAATTATCATTTTTGTTTACTGAATTATCATTCATTAAAATTTTTGCAGATTTGCAATTTTTCATTGAAAATTATTAGGACTACGTATTTTAATTTTTCAGTGACACGTTGTTTTTGTTCGAAATTTCATTGAACTTTGCAAATATTTCTGAATAATAGAGAATTTTTCATTGAAATATATTTTTTCTTTTTCTTTCTTTTTCTTTTGGTGAACTTTAAAGATGGGTTCCCTTATTTTCATTTAATACTTATATGAATAGAAAGTAGAGGTGTTCTAATGACTTGAAAAAATACCAGTTTGTCTCACATGTCTATAATTAATTCATAATTAGCTAACTTAGAAGAGAATTACCAGCAGAATTCCAATGAGTGATCGATCAAGAAAGGTCAAAAAGTATTTTTTTGTTTATCCAGACTGTACATACATGGAGATTTATGATTGGTTAAAACTCTTAATTATATGCAATAAGAACATAATGATATGATTAAGAATACATGATAATTCATTAGAAACACCAATTAATCAAATAGTTTGCTTAATTTGACACTAAAAAATAAGGAAACCCATCTTTAAAGACAATTTCATTGAAATTGATAATACTTCTTGTTCGACAAAACCCTCCGTTCGATCGACTAAGCGTGTGTACCTTTGCCTACAGGTGAAATGGATAGAAAATAGGCTAATAGGCTAATAGGCTACTCACCGTTTGGGTCTCTTGATTTTAAACTTGTCATTTTCTGGTGTTGAAGTTTGGGACACTGGAAGCCTCATGCTGTTAAAAAATCTGTTATATCTAAAATTATTAAAATAAAACAAAACAATTAGTCAGAAAATCAAAACAATATGTCCTAAATGAAAAACAACTCGATGAAAAGCAAAACAATAAGTCAGGAAATCAAAATAATGAGAGAAAATCAAAACAAGTTAAGAGAAAATCAAAACAATGAGAGAAAATCAAAACATGAGAGAAAATCAAAACAATTTGAGAGAAAGTCAAAACAATGAGAGAAAGTCAAAACAATGTCCTTAAGTCGGTGAAAATCAAAATAAATTCAAAAATGACTATTTTTTACTACGAGTGGACTGAAGAATATAGTACATACCTCATGCTATTTTGGATCAGAGTCAGAGCATGGCTGTACACCTGGGCATCCTGGTTCTCTGAAACTGTCTTGGACGGTGAGTCTTCGACATCATCATCGCGTGTGGCTGACTCCGCCAGTTTCGAGTAGTCAAATCTCGGCCTCAACTTGGGCTTCTCTT
The DNA here is from genome assembly GCF_000327385.1 of Lottia gigantea. Classification (NCBI taxonomy): domain Eukaryota; kingdom Metazoa; phylum Mollusca; class Gastropoda; family Lottiidae; genus Lottia; species Lottia gigantea. Next base: position 610,878 of record NW_008710371.1, read on the forward strand.
CGGGAGATTCGGCTGAAAGTAAAAACCAAATTTTCAAATGTGTTGAATTTTTTTACTTTCCAAATAAACACTATGTGGACTCTCAAAAATAGAAGTGCCTATCCCAATCTGACATTCCAAATTTTTTTAGGTCGGGACATGACTACACCAAGGAGCTATAAGTATGCATCGTAATGTTAGTATGGGCAAATTTCAAGGCAAATAGGCATAGTGCTTGACATTTTTGACATTCCGAGTTCCTGACATTCCTACTTTTTTCTTTGCTTTTACAAATCAAGTATTTATTACATTGTAAGGACGTATGGCAACTTTCATTGACATTCCGAGTTTTTGACATTGCAATAATTTGGCATGACATTCCCATACTACGGGACCTCTAAATCAAATAGTAGATATGACAATGTAATTATACGGTAACCATTGCTATATTCTGACATTACATTTAATCAAAAAATTTCCAGATTGGGTACTTGACATTCCGAGTTTTTGACATTGCAACAATTTGGCATGACATTCCCATACTACGGGACCTCTAAATCAAATAGTAGATATGACAATGTAATTATACGGTAAACATTGCTATATTCTGACATTTGCAAAAAATTTCCAGGTTGGTGCTTGACATTCCGAGTTTTTGACATGACATTCCAATAGTCTTTGTTGGGTGGGGTATGATTAGATCAAGTAGTAACTATGACAATGTATTTATATGTGTAGTACCATTTATAAAAAACTATTCTAATTGTAAAATGTTCAAGTAGCAAATATGAAACATGATAAAATACTGGCTGTTTTAAAGGTACATTTGGAAAAAGCGTCTAGTCGTTCGGATGGGACAATAAACCGAGGCCCTGTGTGCTACAGGCTGTGCACGTTAACATCCCTCGACAGTTGGAAATCGAAAAAGAGCAGGCTAATGCCTCTGTCCTGGCAAAATTTCCATCATTGCACACTGCATGGCGTTGTACGTCTTCAATAGCCCACATGGTGCAGAAAAGTAGGATGTAAAACTCCATTCATTTCATTTTAAAGGTACATTCTTTTTTTACCAATTTTTGAAGGAATTACATGATTTGTGTATATTTCTAGTATTTCGGAAGACTATTTATATATATTCAAGACTCAAATCAACCTCTCTGAAACAGTAGGTTGCCTTTATACTTTTGTATCATACTCCCCCCCCACAAAAAAAATTGCGCATCTGTCCCTTTAACTATCTATCATCCAATAGCTTCCTTAAAACAAAACTCTTACTCATAGTAATATAACTATTCAGGAAATGGCCACAGTTTCAGTTAATTGTCAAAAACTTCCTGGCATAAATTTGGTTAAAAGTTGTTTTCGTCGAAAACAAAGTGTTAGATTTCAGAAGCAATCATCTACAGTCAAACTTGTACTAACGCACCCCTAATGCAATTTCCGAAATTCGTTTTACGAAATTTTTAGTGAAATTTCATTTCATGGAACTTTTTTGCTTACTCTTTTTTGAACACCTGATGGTACTCCTCAGTTCAGGAGTCCAATACTATACTATTATTGCCCTTTATTTTTTGGGGAATTTTTAGTTCGTCCTGAATTAAAGGCATGCTTATACTTTCTTTAAGACCGTAATCTAATCACAAAATTTTGCTTTACTGGTAATTTTTTACTTGGCAACGGCGTAAAGCAAGGCTACCATATTGGCCCTTGCTTATTGACGTAATGTGCACAAATACTGAAGACAATATAAGGCTTAGTTGGGTATTATAGAAGATGTTTTCCTATAGATGCACTGGCCAAGGTCACGAAAAGAGAAGTGAAATTCGAATCAGATTACAAATTATAAATAGAAATTACTAATCACGACCAGAAACAACATCAAAGCTACGGAAGCCCTGCATGACACTAGACGTTCCGGTGAGACAACGTCAAATTTTGCTTCTGTCGGGCCGCTATGCTGCATTCGATCACGTTCGCTAAAATGTGAACACAATATCACATTGTTCTTTATATCACGAAATTCAATTTGGTGGTAACTGCATTTCCGATTGTAAAACTATTTCGATGAATGTTTATTAAGTGTTGTGTTATTTCGGAATTTTCATTCTGAAATTATTGGAAAAAATTTGATAGCGGAGAATCTCTAACGGGAAGATGACATAAGCGCGTGATAATCAGATGTTAAATTGTTTGTAATAGCTATTTTTGGAAACTGTACTTCGCATTATATATAAATGAAATGAATGGAGTTTTACGTCCTACTTTTCTGTACCATGTGGGCTAATGAAGACGGGCAACGCCATGCAGGGTGCAATGAGGGAAATTTTGCCAGGACAGCGGCATTAGCCTGCTCTTTTTCGATTTCCAACTGTCGAGGGATCTTTAACGTGCACAGACTGTAGCACACATGGCCTCGGTTTATTGTCCCATCCGAACGACTAGACGCTTTTTCCATGTCAGCCCCTCGTACCTGCATCACTGACAGGGGGAACGCATTATATATGGTAGAATTTTAAAAATTAATTTGGAAATTTGGTTTTGGAATTTGAGATCTGTACAATGAATTGTAAACGCAAGAAAACTACGGCACATCATATTATGCTGACAAAATAATGAACACACACTCGCAGATGAACGTAACAAAAATGAGTCCGTTGGTCGGTAGTACCACACAGCCCGTTTCTAAAGAAAAGTTACGAAGTTTACATACATTACTATACGAACGACAAAATTGATTGTAAGGTTTTGATTGGGAGACTAGACGAGGGCTTCTATCGATTTTTTTTTATGAAAAATTAAACTTACGTTCACTGTCGATCCTTTCTCTGTTGAAATCGTAGGCAGGGCTGAACGTCTTAAAGTGAGAGAAGGGTGATCTGACACGATGCGGGGATGACCAGGACGGTGAGGAACAGGTGCTGTCGTAAGAACTATCAGACGACTGGGCGTAGTTCCAGGAATTCATACTGTATTGGTTGAAGACGAAGGACGACATGGCTAGCCGGTTCAGTTGACTCAGGGGAGAGTATATGCCCAGTGGAGGCCCGGGAGTCGGGATGTACGGCAAGGTAGGTAGCGAGGGGTACACGGGCTGTGGATGGACTGTCTTAGCACTCATTTCAAATTCTTCTTTCATTTGGATTCTGACGAGATCTGCAAGAAAAAATAAAATCGATGAAAAAATTACTTGGAAGTATTTCAGTTATCAGTGGACATAGATCAATTTTAGCTACCCGTATCATTTTTAAGAATGGCAATCTGACTTTATATAATAATCAAATAATGCAATAATCAAATCAACCAATAATAAAAGATTAATTTAAATTATTTAAATCATCAATCGATGAAAATGACTTGGACTTGTATCAGTGGACACAGATCAATTTTAGCTACCCGTACCACTTTCCAGAATGGAAATCTGACTTTATCCAGTAATTAAAAAAAGGTTTGCAATAAGCAAAAACAATCAAAAAGTCCTATATAAATTATCAGCCGATCTGGATAACTTTTCCCGACCCGTAACATTTTTCAGAATGAAAATTTGACAACAGACTCAGTAGAAGTTAAAGTGACAGTTTAATTTCCTAATTTTCATTTTATTCTACTCAGTGGATAATTGCTGAGAAAAATGCCCCTCACCCCACAAAAATTAAGTAAGTATTCTTATGATATTTTCATTTCATTTTCAGAAATTATTAGTTATTAGTTATAAAATGAAAGGCATGCTTACTCTCTCTAAAATCGTAATCTATAGTTAAAATTTGGCTTACAAGAATTTTTTTAACTTGGCAACGGTGTACAGCAAGGCTACCTCATGTCCCCATGCTTATTTGCGTATTGTGCACAAATATTGAAGACAATATAAGGATTAGTGAAAATTATTAGCTGTGGCCACAATTATACTAGAAATAAATTATTTAATATGACTTGACTCTGTAAGAACCATCTGAAGCATTCAGAGAGTCCACATTTATTTAGACCTGTTTAAGGTTCTGTTTCAATATTTCTATATCGCTCTACAATTGATGATGTATTGAGCACTATTTTAACAGTGAAAATATTTTATTATTATGGATTATGCAGTAACGGAAACAGTAAGCAAATATAGTTAGTAGCATAAACATTTACTGCTTACGAGATTTGCATCGGAACATAACCAAAAACGCACGACAAACGCACAGAGACATCGAAGTCGTAACTAATTTTTTTTTAATAACCAAATTTTAAATTCTGCGAAATTTGCTCTTACCTTTCTAAATTTCAAAAAGGCTTCCAAAATTTAACAATAAATCACAAAAAAATCAGAATCTATTCCTATGGCAGCGAGTACCAGAATGATTATGAAGTAGAATTTCTGTCACTCGCCTATATAAGACAGTCGTATGTCCCACAGGCCTATAGCGATGACAGCTAGGTCACGTGATGTCGATATACCTACTTGTCTATGTAAATTAGGCGAATTTATTCATAGATTTCTCACGTTTGTTTACGGATGTTCACTTGTGTTTATTTAGTTACTTATTTCTTATCTTTTGAGACAGTGGTAGCCACGCCTCTTATTATGTTCCGGGTGACATGAAGCCACGCCCTTTACATTTTTTTTTTAAATATTTTCAATCGCATTTACGTTCCGATACATTTGTTTACATAGAAATACCCATAAGTGCGTTTTAACAAAACAATTTTTGGTCGAATTCTTAGCGAAATTTTCGTCCCCGCCCCTTAATTAGTAGCTCATTAAACTTAATTAGAAATTTCACCGCAACAATGATAACGAAATATTCGAAATTTAACCTTCGTCACCTTTTTGAACCGTACTACTTTCGATGTTTATTTTGGAATTTATTTCTGGAAATGGTGAAAATTGGAGTTAAAACAAAAATTTAAAATTCTGTGAAATCGAAGTAGGATTGAGTAATAGTTGTCAAAATTTAATTTCGTTCATTTTCTAAATCGAATTTCTTACTTCAAAAAATATTTTAGTTCCATTAAGAGCACAGCATATCACTGTGTGATTTGTTTTGTCAACTCGGTTTCCCCCTGTCAGTGATACAGCTAAGAGGGGCTGACATGGAAAAAGCGTCTAGTTGTTCGGATGGGACAACCAACCGAGGCCCCGTGTGCTACAGACTGTGCACGTTAAAGATCCCTCGACAGTAGGAAATCGAAAAAGAGCAGACTAATGTCGCTGTCCTGGCAAAATTTCCCTTATTGCACACTGCATGATGTGGCCTGTCTTCATTTACCCACATGGTGCAGAAAAGCAGGACGTAAAATTCCATTCATTTTTGTCACTGAGTTTCTGAACTCGACATAACTCATAAGCAAGTATTCATGTGCTGCTTTCAGAAACACCTTATGCCACTTTGCGATTGAGTTCGGGGCTCCATTCCAGAAGTCTACATGGCTATTATTCATGGGATATATATTTGCCCCCCCCCCCCCCCCCTCACTTATTCCACCATCCCAACCCAAACATCATAAATATTATTTTTCTCAACTGAATCCGAAAAGCCCAGTGATACTCTACTATTTGGATTCCAACACCTTGATAATATGGTTCTTAACACCTCGATATCTAGTATTTGCCATGGAATTAACGGCGGCGATGTTCAAAGGGTTAATAAGCCATCAAATTAATCATATTTAATTAGATTTCTTTTCTGTTTACTTATTTACACAGATGAAAAAATGGTGCAAAATTTATTGCCTTTTTTGGGAGGGGGGGGGGGGGGGCAATATTAAGGCGTATTCATAAGAAATGGATTAGGAAACGGGCTCCAACATGACAGCATTTTTTCGTGTGTTTTAACAGCATTACTATTCCGTGAACAATTTTTAAAATGCTCAAATTTGTTAGTTCGGAAAATCAATTTGTTACTTTGTAAAAATATCCTACCTTCATTGATATTTTTGATTATCAAATTTTGTGTAAGACTTGTTAATTTGTAAAAATATTCTACCTTCATTGATACTTTTGATTATCAAATTTTGTGTAGGATTTTTTTGTGAATTTGTACAAATATTCCACCCAATTTCAAACTTATTAGGCTTCAAAAATTTTAAGGCATATTTCACGATACTCCAGTCTCAATGAATTGAGGTAGTTAAACTCGATAGTTCGTAGATTCCCTAATTTGGTAGTCGGTGTGGATTAAGCACCGTTCCCATGGTCTTTGACGCCTGCAGGCAATACCCTTAGTGCCAGAGTCACGCAAACGGATTATGCTACGTGCCATACTTGACGCAAATGCATCAATTTGGTAGTCGGTATGGATTAAGCACCGTTCATTTACTTCCCATGGTCTTTGACGCTTGCAGGCAATACCCTTGGTGCCAGAGTCACGCCTTATAGAATTGGATTAAGCTACTTGGCACCAAATTGACTTGTTTTAACCCTTAAGTGGTCTGTATGAATTCAGATCGCCGGCCATCTATCGCACGGATTAACAGGTCGTAAATGGTCGGAACAGTATATTATTTACAGGCAATACCTTACGCCTCATCTATGCAGCGTTCGCACGGATTAACAGTAATGATCGTAAATGGTCGCAACTGTACCAATTTGGTAGTCGGTATGGATTAAGCCCTGTTTACACGTCGTAAGTCTGTATGGAATAATTTCTCATATTCGTCACAGACAATACCCTACGTCTCATCTTTGCAGCGGAGTATCGTTCGCACGGATCAACCGTAACGCAACGTTCCTATTGTTAAACGTCGCAACTTAGTCAATTTGACAGTCCGTGTGGATTAGTCTACAGCATAACGTTCTACACCTTAACCCTTTAGCAGTCTTAGGCATTCGTGAACCTCATATCAAAATAAGTGCCATGCTATTTCTTTAACCTGTGTGTGGGCGGCCTGAGCATTAATAAATCTACCCCACCCCCCCCCCCCCCTCCCCCCCTCCAAAAAAAAAAAATAATAATGTTTCGTTTTATTTGCAATTTCTCAATCGGAACGGAAAGTCCAAAAACCTTCAGCTAAGATCTGATATAAGTGTATCGGTGAAAAAGTCTTGCATTTTCAATTAGGGCACGTGTGTCCATTTTCATGTTTGTTTTAACTCCAAATTGCCAAAATCATAATTCTCTACTTTATATATACATATCATTATGTATAAAAAAAGGCTTCTATTGTCAATAATTCAATTCGATTAAAACAGTGTTAAAATCACAACAAAAACGAATAACAGCACAATGGTGTAATTATGTAAGTTTTCCCCGTGAAATAAATAGAATTTAACTTTTAACACCGTCCATTGTTTTATGTTTAATCTTTATTACGACCTGAAGTTTACATTTCAATAATTGATACGATGTAAAAGGGATTATAAAGAGGTTTTCTAAATTTTGTATGTATATCAGGGACACTGAAAGCATCAATTTGCACCATTTCAATTTCAACTGGATTGTAAAGAGGTTTTCTTAATTTTTTATGTGTTTCAGGGACAATGATAGCATCAATTTGTACCATTCCAATTGTCAATCAGACGTCTGTGGTTCTTACAATTCCAATATTCCAATTCGTTTTATGACGTCACTATGGCAAAAGCTGCTAACAATATCTATGGGTCGTTGCAAATATGGACGTATTCAAACACTAAGTTGTAGTAAAATTGCAAGAACTTGACGTGAATTCGAATGCTGCAAACTGATGCTATCAGTGTCCCTGATACACATATAAAATTTTCGAAAATCTCTTTACAATCCCTTTAATATAAAATTTTTACAGGAATTGTAAAGAGGTTTTCTTAATTTTTTATGTATATCAGGGACACTGATAGCATCAATTTGTACCATTCTAATTTTCAATATGACTTTACAATTTTTACGATTTTTTCTTAAGACAAAGAAAACGTCGTGAAAGTTACTAGTAATCGTAATGAGTTTAGATATAAGACGAATTGTTATCAGTGGACTAGAAACTGATATTGATAATGGTAATTAACAATTCTTTCAATCCCACTATAACTCTATTGGTATTGGGTTTCTCTAACGGTTAATAAGATAAAATGTTATATTCATTGACACAATAATAGAATGATAGTGACCACAGAGCGGCACCTTGTTTTACTCCTATAGTAATTATACAGAGAGCATTTTCAACCACTCTAGGTCGTAACGGTTAATAAGATAAGATGTAATATACATTGACACAATAATAGAATGATAGTGACCACAGAGCGACACCTTGTTTTACTTCTATAGCAATTATACAGAGACCATTTTCAACCACTCTAGGTCGTAACGGTTAATAAGATCAAATGTAATATTCATTGACACAATAATAGAATGATAGTGACCACAGAGCGGCACCTTGTTTTACTCCTATAGTAATTATACAGAGACCATTTTCAACCACTCTAGGCCGTAACGGTTAATAAGATAAGATGTAATATTCATTGACACAGTAATAGAATGATAGTGACCACAGAGCGGCACCTTGTTTTACACCTATAGTAATTATACAGAGAGCATTTTCAACCACTCTAGGTCGTAACGGTTAATAAGATAAGATGTAATATACATTGACACAATAATAGAATGATAGTGACCACAGAGCGGCACCTTGTTTTACTCAGTGTTAAAGATAAAGATAGTGGACCACGCCCACCACGGCATGCAGATGGTAAATATTCAAGATTTTGAGGCAAGGGCAATAACTCTGCTTCTAACGGTCGAAAATAGCTCAAATTCAAACTTGATCTTCGTTTTATGAATATGTATACACATATTGAATTTCATTTGATTCCATCTAAAAATCTAGTTTTTAGAGCGTTTACAAGCAAATGTTGACGGACGGACGGACCTACCGACGGACGGACAGGGGTGCCGACAATATACGTCCACATAGAGAGATGTGGGCGTATAAAAATGTAATATTCAGTATTACGATTATTGAATGGTAGTGACCACAGAGCGGCACCTTGTTTTACTCTTTACAAAATTAGACATTTTCAACCGCCCTCAGTTTTACCTTTATAAATATATTTTTTAATTTCCATGGTTATAAATTTTAAATATGAACCAGTACTCTTTCATGCATTTTAGATTCTGAAGATTATAGATTTTCATTTCATGAATTCAAATTATACGATATACAGGATTTGAAGTAACTAGAGGTTACGCCTAAATTACTTAACCGCAATGACGCAACTTAAAATTTTTAAGATCTGACGGTTAATAGATAAAATTGTAATATGCATCAAAGGAGTTAGACCAATCCGACCTTCGTTTCAGATACAGGATTTTTTTTTAGCTAAGCTAATCAGTAATAGGGTTCACAGCTCATCGTTGAAATTTGAGCCTTCAAATCTATGTGTATCGATGATTATTCACGTTTGAAAGTTAAAAATTCAACTCGAATTTTAATGAGACTATGCCATTAAAGCACAATAAAGACCCAAATCAATCCCCGAAAATGACGACTGTTCCACTTTAATACGATAAAATGGTAGTGGCCACAGAATGGCACCTTGCTTCACACCACTAAGAATTTCTGATAGTTATGTAACTATAGATAAAAATAATTTTTAAATCCTCGGCTAGTGCTTTCCCGAGAAATTATAAGAATTACACAATCTTCATTAAATAGTACAGTATAAATATTTTTTAGGACGAATTTAACATAAATTTTCTAACATAATTTTGATTGCTTTTCCACATTTTTTAAAAACAAACAAGGGTATCAAAAACTGATATATCCAGTGTTTGCAAACTCTTCACAAATTAGACGACTTATTTTCTACAAACTTTAAGCAAATAGATAAAGAATCACAGAAAATAAATAATTCGAATGAATTTAATCATTAAGGCAAATGAACGGTGTAACTTCAAACGGTACGGGTGAAAATCTGATACAGTTCAAACGGCCTGAGCTCATAACCGATAAACTTCAAACGGTACAGGTTAATCTAATTAGAGCCAATCAAATTAATTAAGTATGTTTGGACATCATGTGCGATACTCCTTAATTAGCATCAAGATGTTAGAACAAAGCGTGTGTCTAATTGATTTATTAACTCTTCGTTTCGTCTTACAAACATTGTAACAAATCTGTACGAGGCATTAATATTCAAGACGAGGTTATCTTAGACGCTTGATGGTGTAGTAGTCGCGGTTAGCAGGTCTTTCAACTATCTCTACTACACTGTAGAAAACCTTCTCGTTTTTAACCACAAATTCATTGATTTTGATGCAAATTTTTTCTAAATTTTAAGAAATTTATTATTAATTTGGATACGAAAATGTTAAAAGATAGCTTTCTGTGAATTTTATATACGGAAACTACAGCACAATTTTGTCATAAACCTCAAAAGTTATGTGTACAGTTTTGAAGATAGTATTCTGAACTCCTATTTCGCATGGCAAAAAAATACTAGAATTGACACAATTGTATGAACTTTTCAAATTTTCACAAGAATTTCATGTTTATGACCGAATTCCAGCGAAAAAATGAGACAAAAACCCACAAAGGACATCTATATTACGTTATTTCTCACGGACACTTGCGACACATAATACCAGCTTTGATAATGTTAGCAATTTTTCACTTTTTTCATGAAATATTGTTTTTAAATGGCATATCATCAGAGATAAGGGTAAAATTTAATGAAATTTAAAGATGGGGGGCCCTCAGGGTAACTCAATTTTTCCATAAATCAAAAAAATTGAAAGCTTTCGTCTCCCTTGATGTTGTTTTGGATGCAAAAAATGACAGGTTTGAAGTCGAGGAATTAATTGAGATTTGTGTGAAATGTTGATGAAGTCTCTCGTCTGTCGTAAAATGTAGAAATTGATACACGTAGAAGCCATCTTAAAGTTGTAGTCGCCTTATAAAGTGGTTTACAGCGCTCTTTGCAGTTGCCCTACATGATGGTTGTTTCGCAAGCGAAGATGTTTTCATTTCATCATGGCGGATTGTAGACTTGTGCAGTCGTTATGTTAAATGTGTACCATTTTAAGAAATTTATCTAAGGCGTATTTATGCAATTGTGTTATACATTGACTCAAAACAATCTAAAACGGAGTCAGTCATTAGCTTTATCTAAATTGACGCCCAAATGGTCCACGAGGAAACGAACAGATTTAGGCTGACAATTTGGCAAAACTTTGCAGAAACGAAAAAATGTTAAATTTCTGGAAAATATAAGGAAATATATTCTCTTTGACTACATAGCGAATTGTCCAAGGGACCTCTCAACCAGAAAGCTCTTAGTGAACTCAAAAATATCAATGCAAATAATTAGAATTACAGAAATGCTTCCAAAACACTGTAGCCCCTACCCTTAGCAGAAGGTAGCATTTCCCGTGGGGGCAACAAGTGGCAAAATAGCACCATCTAAATGCTCGATGTACCCGTCCATGAAATGTAAGGTTAATGTCGCTGTGCCTGAATTTGTTGACGATGTTACGACACTAGCTTTTAAGTCCACGAAAATAAGTGTTTGGTTCACTGGACCGAGATTTCATAAAAAGGGCCTACGTAGGGGGTAACATTTCCTGTGTGGGCAACAAGTAGCAACATCGCACCCTTTAATTGATGTGTACCCCAGTCTTTGAAATGTAAGCTTACTTGGTATTCTCAATTTGCTTTCGATGTGCCTTGATTTATTGACGATGTAAACTCGCAACGACATCCCATTTTTAAGAGCACGAAAGAAAGTGTTTGGGTTCATCTTAAGTCGTCAACCAGTATCAGAGATAAAGATCGGAATTAAAGACAGATTACAACTAAATTATAACACATCAAAATATTACTTCGTTTCGTAATATGAAAACAACTGGAATTTTCCCAGGCGGTGAACTCGACGTCGTTAAGAAGAAAGCGCGGGAATTAGGTCACGACCGCCTTATGCCGGTACTAGCCTTTGTAGATTTTCATCATTATGTATATGTAGGCTACTATAAAGGAAAAGGCGTTTTGTGTCCCATTTTTCTTCTTCCGGTTTGGGCTATTGAAGACGAACAACGCCGCGTAGGAGGATGATCAACCTAATCAAAATTAAACCAAAACTTAGTTCCGTTTTCTATCAACTTTTATTGTTAATCTGGCCACTTCAGTAAGGATCTAAAGACGGGCCTCTTGTACATTCGTAAGTTTGATGATACAGTCAGCCAATCAAGTCTCTTCCCTCTCCAACGCTAACGCGAACAAAAGGTGAATTCAGTGCCTAATGCTTTCTGGAATACACCTTTTGTTTTCGGTATCAACCAAACGAATGGAGTAGTAGTAGGCCCTATAAGGGACTCTGTGTCAGCCGATGGGTAGACAAATCGAGAAGGGAACGAAAAAGCATACACAAGCTATCAAACAACAAATAAATGGTGATTGTGGGTTCTAATCTCGGTCGGCATATGCACAAGTCCGATGACCTTAATCACTCATAATTCCAGTGGACCCAGCTGTAAATGGGTACAGGAATGATTCTAGTGGACTCAGGTGTAAATGGGCACAGAAATAATTCCAGTGGACCCAGTTGTAAATGGGTACAGAAATGATTCTAGTGGACCCAGTTGTAAATGGGTACAGAAATAATTCTAGTGGACCCAGTTGTAAATGGGTACAGAAATGATTCTAGTGGACCCAGTTGTAAATGGGTACAGAAATGATTCTAGTGGACCCAGTTGTAAATGGGTACAGAAATGATTCTAGTGGACCCAGTTGTAAATGGGTACAGAAATAATTCTAGTGGACCCAGTTGTAAATGGGTACAGAAATAATTCTAGTGGACCCAGTTGTAAATGGGTACAGAAATAATTCTAGTGGACCCAGTTGTAAATGGGTACAGAAATAATTCTAGTGGACCCAGTTGTAAATGGGTACAGAAATAATTCTAGTGGACCCAGTTGTAAATGGGTACAGAAATAATTCTAGTGGACCCAGCTGTAAATGGGTACAGAAATAATTCTAGTGGACCCAGCTGTAAATGGGTACAGAAATAATTCTAGTGGACCCAGCTGTAAATGGGTACAGAAATAATTCTAGTGGACCCTGCTGTAAATGGGTACAGAAATAATTCCAGTGGACCCAGTTGTAAATGGGTACGGATAATCTGGGAAAGATCAATACCAAAAGATTTGATCAAGAACTAACTAGTAGACAGGATCCTCAAAATTCCAGCTGACTCGGCTGTAAATGAGTTTTAATGATAAAAATTATTGCCATGATATAGTTAAACCTATCATTATTGTCAGAAAAGCGCGAAAAAACAGCAACATACCTTCTGTCAATTAACTTTAAGCCCCGCCCCTACGTTGTTAATTTGACGTATGAATACACAACGAAACAAATAGAAGAGTGCAAGGTTGATTGAGTCGTTTTTCTTACAAACGAATCAAAAACATTCTTGAAAATTCATCTTTAAAAGAAACAAATAAGTTGAATATTCAACACAGACTCGGAAACCGAGATTTGTTCCATCGTCATGTTTATTTTTAGTTGAAAGATTTTGTCTAGACCTATTCATACGCCGCATCCCACGTTGTCTCAGGAGATCACGACATTACGACGTCATTACGTCATCGGAGATTACTAATGCAAATTTTTCACATGGGTTCACTGTAGCACGTGTTAATAAAATGTAAATATTTCAACGTATGATGACGGAGGAGATAATTTTGGATTAATTTCTTTGAAAAAAAACCTTCAAGTCTTCACTTTCCCAGCTCTTATCATAATCAACGAAAAATAAATACGCCAGTTATCTCCCTTTCGTATCTTGGGTTATCGTTCTTGAATTAAAATAATATTATTGCTTTTTGATAAGGCGCGAAGCTAATCTGTCTTCATTCGAACAGGATACAATTTTTTTGCTCAATTAAAGGAACGAGCTCTCTCTCTCTCTCTCTTTAATGCTACACTGATGTAGCGACCCCAGGGTCTAGGGGTCTCAGGGGCTGGGAAGAGGGGAGGGGTGGCTGTCAAGATTTTTTTAAGGGGGCTCGCTTATGTGACTCAACATAGTCGGGTCCGGGGATTGTCTTTGTGGCCACTGTCCACCACCTCCCTTTTTGCTACTTGAGGTCGGAGGGGCTGGCGTGGAAAATGCTCCAGCCATACTGAATGGGACAAGGCTGTGTGCGTTTAAGATCTGTTGGCAGTATGAAAGAACACCGACACTGATGTCCTAAATATTTCCCCCCATTGCCTACTTCATACTATTGTCCACCAACATTAGTCAAACCAGTTGCAGAAATGTAGGACGTAAAACTCCATTATATATATCACACAGTTGATACGTGACAAAAGATTTTGCAGTGTAATTACACTACCTACCGGTCCGGAACCCACAAAGGACGAGCACGAGATATTGTGTCCTCGTGAAACTACTCGAAATTTTTGTGGAAGGAAACAATAGTCTGTGATTTGATGTCACAGTTATTAAAATACACTCACCGAAATATTGCTGATGGTCAGCCTGACACGAGGGTGGCGGTGGGTGTAACGAGTGAGAAAGAGGTCGGGGGCTTATCGAGTGAGAAAGATGGTGGGGTGAGGGGGTGCGGAGGAAATCACCCATGCACGAAAATTTGGAACGGTATCCCAATCATTACTGCATACCATAACATAACACAAGCAATGACCACCTCACAGGAACCATTGGCGTTTCTACGAGGGCCACTCCCCTTCCCTCCCCCAACCCCCTTTACAAAATTATGTGGCCCCAGCTCGTCCCCCCTTACCTAATATTTCCTAGACACGCCACTGACCGGATCGTCGGGCTACACATAATGGAAAAGGAATGCGCAAGTCGTTATGACATAAACAGAACAAAGAAGGTCACAAGTGTTCGCCTTGTCGTACCCCTTTTAATTAAAGAATTCGTTAAACGGAATTCGGTCCTAAGCGTTCTACTCTGTTTTTTTTTCACTCCAGGTTGTAGCTTGGTAAGGAATCGGGTAGATATCGTGTCCAAATGTGCGTCACAGACTTTGAAATACTTGTTGAAGTCTCAAAGTAACGCAACTTAATTGGACAATAGATAAAAAGTCTATCAACAGTATATTTTATAGCCTGCATGAACTAATAACCAAGTCCGTACATGATTGATAAACTAGCTCGACTTCTCCAGTAGATATTAAGGAGGCTTTTCTCACGCTTTTGTGAAAGATATCAGAATATTGCGAAATATATCAGAGAATTCGTAAAACCAGCGAATCATAATTTAGATAGAGCAAAATCTCATCAAAGGCTAAACTGGTGACGTACTACACATGAAGGTAACATTTGATGACGTGTTACACACGATTACATGACGTTTTCCGATAAGCCACGACCGTTTATTGCAATGAAAATTAGAAAGACTTAATAATAAATGATTTACGACTGGTTATTAGATTTGGGCTATGGGAAGAAGTAGGTAATTGCAATTGGTTACCCCTTCAGTAGTAAGCTAACGGCAGACATCTTTATCTACCTAAGTTGTCCGCAGAAAATTGAACAATTACCGTACGCAAGAAGTAGATACGTGGCTACACTGAACAGGAGCGAGGAATCAGAAATGAAAATATTCAAATTAACACACCAAACGAGATTAGAATCCACGATCACCATTTGTTCGACGTAGACAGGCAAATGGCTTAAATTTCTAAGCTACAATGACGATCAGGGGCAAGAACTCCGAACCGAACAAATTCAATCTATCATATACTATGAAATAACAGCTCGTTGTATCAAGGGCCAGGACTCGAAAACTCTAACTACCCTTGAAGAATTACTGTAAGGGTATGTTATAATGAATAAAAATTGTAAGAAAATAATCTGAGCTCGTTTTATCAAGGGTCAGAACTAGAAAACTCTAACTACCCTTGAAGAATCTCTGTACGGGTGTATTGTATTAAATAAAAATCATAAGAAAAAGTTAACAGCTTGTTGTATCAAGGGTCAGTACTAGAAAACTCAAACAACCATTGAAGAATCACTAAAGGCGGTCAATGTACTTTAAACAAAATCTAAGGACATACAAGTCAAATCTGCAATTTTCATTAAAAATATTTATCTAGGAATCGTATGGTACTATGATATAAGGGCGGTGCCAATTCCCAAATCATTAAATAGTATTTAATATATAGTTCCCTGTCGTGTTTCAAGTACTCTCAGAGACTAAAGTCTTAAAATCTTAAAATTGTTTTTTGTCATTTTTTGCGATATTAAATTTACTATCAAAAACGACATCGTAGAAAAGTGAGTGATTTTCAAGTTTTGAATTTTGATAAATAATTTTATTTTTTCATTTTCTATTAAATTTTTTACTAATTACCTTTTTTAACTATTAATTTTCTATATTTTTCCCTTAGTTACTTTCTATATTTTTTATTAGTAATATTTTCTATATTTTTCATTAGTAATTTCTATATTTTTCATTAAGTAATTTTCAATATTTTTCATTAGTAATTTTCTACATTTTTCATTAAGTAATTTTCAATATTTTTCATTAGTAATTTTCTACATTTTTCATTAAGTAATTTTCAATATTTTTCATTATTAATTTTCAATATTTTTCATTAGTAATTTTCTATATTTTTCAATTAGTAATTTTCAATATTTTTCATTAAGTAATTTTCAATATTTTTCATTAAGTAATTTTCAATATTTTTCATTAAGTAATTTTCAATATTTTTCATTAAGTAATTTTCAATATTTTTCATTAAGTAATTTTCAATATTTTTCATTAAGTAATTTTCAATATTTTTCATTAAGTAATTTTCTATATTTTTCATTAAGTAATTTTCAATATTTTTCATTAAGTAATTTTCTATATTTTTCATTAGTAATTTTCAATATTTTTCATTAAGTAATTTTCAATATTTTTCATTAAGTAATTTTCTATATTTTTCATTAGTAATTTTCAATACTTTTCATTAAGTAATTTTCCATATTTCATTTTAGAAGTTTAATTATCAATTTTCACTTTTTCATTATCATTTATACAAAATTCTTTTGTTTTTTCTTAGTACACAATTCAACTTTTCAGCATAATATTGCAAAATAATATTTTTAATTTTTAATAAGTTCTAGAATCCATTTCATTTCATTTCAAAAGGCCAATCGTCAAATCAATGAGTTTTGACACGTTTCTGTCAAAGTTTCAAGCAACAAATAAATCTGGGAATTTTCTATGTGGCCCATATACTTTTCCTTCCAAAAGAGATAACTTGAAAACGTCTTGAAAGATGCGGAAAGTCGTTCGAAGAAAGCCGGAAAATGCATCTCAAGAATTTGCAAAATTCCAACTTTAAACCGAACGTCGTCCGCGTGGGATTCTTGAAGCTCTTCAATCTATGAGATGTTTTCGGTACATAGTCCGGAAGTTTGATAAGTTCTGTACCGGAAACGTCAAAGGCCCTTCCACACTGCAGCATAGAAAGAAAGATACGAGGATAACAACTTAGGTTCACAAAGATCCTATCTACCAGTTGGTCCTTGTCCAAACCTCTTGACATTGATCTTTCCCAGATTATCTGTACCCATTTACAGCTGGGTCAATTGGAATTATGATCGCAGTTGACATTGAAGGTCATCTTTTACAAGCCGAGCATGATTACAGCCCAAGACCACTATTTTTGAACGTTATCAAGCATATGACGTCATGTTAAGATTTCAACACTGTAACACAAAGCGCTACAACCCGTCCTTATAGAACACAAGTTTCGATATTGTACCTCACTGTACACGGACC
The DNA here is from genome assembly GCF_000327385.1 of Lottia gigantea. Lineage (NCBI taxonomy): Eukaryota > Metazoa > Mollusca > Gastropoda > Lottiidae > Lottia > Lottia gigantea. The sequence continues at coordinate 628,543 of NW_008710371.1, forward strand.
ATTTAAATTTTATAATTTCGTTTCTTAATTTTTCTACAGATTCCACAATTTGAAACCAAACAAAAAACGAAACAATTAAGTGTAAACGGACCTTTAAAAAAAAATTGTCAATATTTCAAAGACGACTCATTTATGATCATGTTTGGAAAACCACTATATTTATGGAATTCCGAATACATTGTTTTCCTCGTATGAGGTTGACTTTCTAATTTAAGATTTTGGGGAAAAAGCGAATTCATTTCTTCTTCAATAATTCAAACTTTTAAAGGGATGTATGTTAAATTTTCATTATCAAAAACGTCGTCAATTTAATGTGAAAATATTCCTCAAATATACTACTTATGGAGTTTTACGTCCTGCTTTTCTGCACCATGTGGGCTAATGAAGACGGGCAACGACATGCAGGGTGCAATGAGGGAAATTTTGCCAGGACTGCGTCATTAGCCTGCTCTTTTTCGATTTCCAACTGTTGAGGGATATTTAACGTGCACAGCCTGTAGCACACGAGGTCTCGGTTTATTGTCCCATCCGAACGACTAGACGTGTTTTCCATGTCAGCCCCTCTTACCTGCATCACTGACAGGGGGGAACCTGGTTGAAAAATCAGAAGGTATTATCTCGACCTATGCCGGGATTGAACCCCGGGCCTTCAGGTTAGCGAGCAAGCGTCTAAAACTCACTGAGCCACCGCGGCTCCCTTACATTTTGTTGTTTTTCTGTTTTAAAGGACTGGTGGTGGCAAAACCTGAGAGTACTAAATAATAAGTTTGCTGTTTAAAGAGGCAGTATGCAAAATTTTCATTATTAACAAAGCTGATAAAATCATTCTAAAATATGCTATTTATATCTATGTATCTACTTGATCAAACTGAATTTTGTTTTAAAAGGGTTAATTAAAAACAGAGAGCACTAATTGTTAATTAAGCAGTTTAAGGGAGCAGTATGCATAATTTTCATTTCAAAAATCGTTGTAAATTATACCTGAAAATATTTCTAAAGTATGTTATTTATATCTATGTATCTACTTGATCAAACTGAATTTGTTTTAAAAGGGTTAATTAAAAACAGAGTGTACTAATTGTTAATTAAGCAGTTTAAAGGAGCAAAATGTTCATTATAAAACGTGGGCAATTATTTGGGAAAAGATTTCTAAAATATGCTAAGCTTAAATAAGCTTCATCTATTAACATTTGATAAATAATAAAACGTCAACGTCATATATATGTTCTATTGGTCGAGCTGATAACAAATTTTCTTTGTAAATAAACTGCAGGTTGTCTTTAAAAACAAAACAGATATTTTACTCCAAGACCACTATTTTTGAACGTTATCAAGCATATGACGTCATGTTAAGATTTCAACACTGTAACACAAAGCACTACAACCCGTCCTTATAGAACACAAGTTTCGATATTGTACCTCACTGTACACGGACCATTTAAATTTTATGATTTCGTTTCAAATTTTTTTCTACAGATTCCACAATTTGAAACCAAACAAAAAACGAAACAATTTTACCGAACCAGGGTGTTTTTTAAAAACAAATTTTCCAGTATAAAAACAAATCCCTATATACAAACAAACATTGATTTTTGGTGTTGTTTTTCTTATCAAAAAACAAAACAAATCCTTATATAAAACCTAGTCATGTGTTTTTAAAAACAAGATTTTCTCATAAATAGATATTCTTCATAAAAACCAAATTTTCATAGGGCAAATTCTATATTGTACAAAACAGATTTTCCTTTGTATAAAGCAAATTTTTCATTTTCTAATAATTTTTCTTTATATTGCAAAACAAATTTTCGTATTGCAAAACAAATTTTCGTTTTGCAAAACAAATTTTCGTATTGCAAAACAAATTTTCGTATTGCAAAACAAATTTTCGTTTTGCAAAACAAATTTTCGTATTGCAAAACAAATTTTCTTATTGCAAAACAAATTTTCGTATTGCAAAAAATTTCCCTTCATTTCAAAACAAATTTTCCTTTTAAAAAATAACCTTTTTCTCTCATAGCACAAAATTTGTCACCTAAATCATTTATCAAATTCCCCAAGAATTCAAATAAAATCAAATCTAAAAATAAACAGTTTACCTTTTAATTAAGATTTTCTAATTAATCATCAATTATTTAGCACGTCTCTTAATGAGCTCCGGAGTATCCCAAGACAATAGTAGACGTAAATAGATTTCAATTCTTACTCCCATACATGTCTTGTCCGACCAAGATCTTATCTCATTCAATACCACGTGACAGAGAGTTTAGATATTGTCAAGTGACAAGAAAGAGTGACATGCCAAATATTTACACCTTGTTTGGCACCAAGGGAGACAACTTCTTAATCATCATGCCGATCATCAATACAAACAGTGCTCAGAGAATTAATATTCCTGATAAAAATTGATGCCATCTTTTGACACGCAGATCTTATCAGGAATCGGCCCTTTTTGGAACCAACAGTCAAGTCTTAAGAAGCACCATGGTATTGAGAAATTAAAAACTCCCATGAAAAGCACTGGCCAAGGTCACAAATAAAGAGTTCTATAGATTAAAAAAAAATTGGGAGTAGTTAACATAGTATTTGAGCTTCGAATATAAAAACCGTAATATAAATCTCGTACTAAAAGAAATGGTTTTAGAGATGACAATCCCAATCGCAAAGTAATATCAGGTGTTCCACAAGTGTCAGCACACTTTCTATGTCGTTCTTGACTCACTACATAGAAAAAATTCAAATTCCCTAGACCATTCGTTTATTTATCAATTCTTGTTACTTATATCATGTAATATTTAGTAAAATAGATAAGGACTTAATATACACCCCTGTCTTCAACCCACTTCATATTCCAATAACCCTCTCCTTTGATCCTTAATTTACGACCAATTTCGTTTGAGTTTCAAACTTCTGTGTGTCGGTAAATAGAAAAAGGCCAGAAAAAGTGGAGGGTGGGGCAACGGTACATTTTTCAAGACTAAATCGAAAGTAGGACAGAATTTCATTCTAATAACAAATAAAATGGATTTTACGAACGCCATTTTCTGCTCTTAGCCGGGCTAATAACGGCGATAAGTACAATTTCTAGACTAAATGGAAATGAGATGATACACCTATATAGAAGTAGAGGGTGTCGCACACGAAGCAGACCAGACCATGCTTACTCTTTTTGAAACACCTGATGGTATTTCCATTTGGAGAACTTTTACTCCCGATTTTGCCTTACCTTGGATGAGGTTTTTGTACGGATTTTTAAATGTAATTCAAATAATTGAAATGGATTTAACGTATGCCATTTTCTGCCCTTGTTCGGCCTAATAAAGACGGAAAAGGACATGCAGTGTGCAATGAGGAATATTTTTTGCCAGGATAGCGGCATTAGCCTGTCCCATCCAAACGAATTGACATATTTTTCCACGTCAGTCCCTCCGACCTGCATCATGGACAAGGGGAAACTGGTTGGAAATCTTGTCTAGGTTAGAGTCACCTGGTTTCGGACTTGTCTAGGTTAAAGTCACCAGGTCTCGGACTTGTCTATTTTAAAGTCACCAGGTCTCGGACTTGTCTCGGTTCGAGTCACCCGGTTTCGGACTTGTCTAGTCTGGAGTCAGTAGGTTTCGGACTAGTCAGTACACAGAAGTTTCAAATCAAAGGATATTGGTCATAAATTAACAGATCAAAGAGATGGTTATTGAAATTTGGAGTGGATTAAACAAGATTATATCTTAAACAATCCTCTTTAAGCAAGAAAATGAGGCTTTTCCACTGGCGGTTCCCTCCATAGGCCCAAAATTACAATCTATTTTATGAAAATATGTAATTTTTCTTTATAAAACGGTATCGATATAGAAATAATACGCTTCAAATTGCATAAAATGCAGGATTTAAGCACTTCAAAACAATTCCCTGGGCCTCAATTGGAGCAGGCGGACGTAAAACTCCATTCAATGCGACAAATCGCTCTTTTATACAAGTCCTCTCACAGAAGCTCCGATATGGTAGTCCAAATTTATGAGGGTCTATCAGGGCGATATTTACCTGTTGATATTTTATGAGGACCTGTAAGGGTTATCTGTCTTTGATCTAGTTATTTTATGATAAATAAGCCACTATCACCCAGTCCTACCATGTCTACGAACGGCTTCGTCGTAGATAGGAGAAGTCTGGATGTTAGAGACTAATGATAAATTTGACAAATACTTTTGAAATCTGTTAAAGTTCCATTATTAAACAGACGAAACGATAAGAATTTTTATGATATTTTCAATCGAAATAAACGAAATGAAATTTTTCGAATGAGTTCAGATTAAGCCAAAATGAAAAAGAATAAAATCCAAGTGAAAGTAAATCAAATTCCACTCAAACAACAGCGCAGGGCCTAGTGTGATAAAGCATATTTTGCAATTAGTGACGTCATCAAACACTTAGTTTTAGTGGAATTGCAGGAACCACAGACATCTGATTGAAAATTTGAATGGTGTAAAATGATGCTACGATTTTTATTGGTTCTTGCAATTCCACTAAAACTAAGTGTTTGATGAAGTCACTAATTGCGAAGGCCTTATGTGATAAAGCATATTTTGCGATTAGTGACGTCATCAAACACTTAGTTTTAGTGGAATTGCAGGAACCACAGACGTAAGATTGAAAATTGGAATGGTGTAAATTGATGCTATCAGTGTCCATGATACACAAAAGGAATTACAGGAACCACAGACGTAAGATTGAAAATTGGAATGGTGCAAATTGATGCTATCAGTGTCCATGATACACAAAAGGAATTACAGGAACCACAGACGTCTGATTGAAAATTGGAATGGTACAAATTGATGCTATCAGTGTCCCTGATACACATAAAAAATTTAGATAACCTCTTTACAATCTCTTTGAAATATAAAGTTAAGAGAAAAAGGGCCGAAAATTCGAACGCGCTGCAATAAAATGCGCCAAAATATAGAATTAAAAAATTGAAATAATCCCAATTAAAGTAAAAATATGAGATGAAATTACAAAAATTAATTATGTGAAATGGAATGAGTAAGTTGGTCGTCTAATTTGCATAATCATATGATTACTTATCTTAATTTATGCGACGTTATGCTAATTTGCTTACTAATAAGAAACTAATTAATATTCATGACCTTTCGGTGACATCATCACCCAGGTGGGTTAATATTCAGACGGCGAAATTACCCCCCCCCACTGGAGTATTTTTACCAATATTATGACAAGTTAACACCTAATGCCAACTAACTTTCCTGATGAGTATTTCATACCCGAAACATTGATGGGATTGTAAATAGGCTTTGGAATCTTTTTTTATGTGTATCGTGGACACTGATAGTATCAATTTACACCATTCCAATTTTCAATCAGACGTCCTGGTTCCTGCAATTATTGTCCTGTACAACCATATTTTTGTAGAATTGCAGGAACCACAGATGTCTGATTGAAAATTGGAATGATGCAAATTGATGCTATCAATGTCCCGATAAACAAATCTTTTTTTTAAGAAAATCTCTTTACAATCCTTTGACATTGGTCGGCAGCATTAGTTGACCAACTGACAGTACAATATTGCCTCTGTTATATTTAATTGCAGTTGAACAAAAGTCAGATTTTCTTTTTTAAAGGTGATACGGATAGCTTGAGACTTGTAGTATAAATACAGAATAAGTTACATTGGATATTTTTAATAACATGGTCAAAAATGTCGTTTGACAACCGAAATATATTAAATTACCGAACGATTCGTGGAACGGAAGGACACATCAATTAGATAATTCTAATACAAACAATAGTTTTTGATTAATTGATAACCTTTGATCTCGCCGACAAAAACCTTTTGATCTATGCCGACAATGACAAAAACAGTTCATTTGTCATTTGTGTCACTTTCACTTCAAACCGGAATTTCAGCGAATCTGTGGTAGTTTGATAAGCAAACCTTAAAGGGACAGATGCGCCATTTTTTTTTACTAATCGTACCTTAGTCTCACATACAGGAATTTTTTAGCTAAGCCAATCAGTAATAGTGTTCACAGCTCACGGTCGAAATTTGAACCTTCAAATCCATCTATGTCCAGAATTATCCGTGTTTGAAAGTTAAAAAGACGACTCGTCTTTTCTTGAGACACTGCCATATATAGAAAAGACATCTATAGAAATAGGAAAAGAAATTGCTAATTTAAGATATTTGAAGGATTACGCTATTTTCTTACTTTTTACAGTATATTTAAGACCCAAATCAAAATGCGAAAATGGCGAATCTTTCCCTTTAACACCATTCGGCAATTCTCGGCAGTTTCCGTAAGCTGAATCTGTTACAGAGCGCTAGCGTAACTTTCACGGAGGCCGTTTGCTTTAACGCCTCTTCGATTCAGATATACGAGAACCACCAAAAGTTTCCCGATGTAGGCGTACCACCGCCAGTTGACAAGCAAATAAATAAAGTCGATTAAATAATTACTTAAAAACATTAGGGCCTACCTCCATTTTGAACCAACACAATTTCCTCTGTTCGCACTTGACGTACGTGATACCAAAAACATTGCGACATCTTGGAATTCAAGCTCCAAACCTCGACCAGTGCTTCTATAGGAGAGTATCTTCTATAAAATCAAATACCGAAATGCGCGAAAACCATTGTCCGAAACCTATTTATTGCATTCGAATTCGATTTCTGACCCATTTGCAGCACGTGATAATGAATTAATTGATTGTGGCGGTTCTCTTTTGTTTCAAAGTTTCGCCGTCTGTCATCAAATTGGGGAATTTCGTCGCTTAGTCATCGAGTTCGATGAACTGTAGGGTGGCATTGTCATTTTGTTTATCAAATTCCGTCATAAAATTTCGGTTGTTGAAAGTTTGATCATGAACATCAATATAAGAAGCATTGACCCAGCGGCCTTGACACAAATTTCAGAGGCAGGGACAACATCGGAAGCAGAGGCGGCGCCAGTGGCGACAAAGGTTAAGCGTTTATAGGCAAAATGGTTCCTCCAAAAATATTCTCTTGAAGGTAATAACTTGGATTTTAAAAAACATCTCATTCTAAAACTTCCGTTCCAAAAACGTCGAATGCAGAAATTTCCGATGGGTAAGGATTAAGCGCACTTCGTTACCATGGCAACGAAATATATAGGGCATACAAATATTGGGAAATAACGTGCAGGTGGAGCTTGTTTGCATGAAATGGACGATATATCTTAAAGATACATAGAACGGGGGCTTAACGTGTTAGGGATAGGTTCAAATTAGCAGGATATCGTTCAATGACACAATTGATTGGCTACTTATAGCTATAGGGGGTTGAATTGATAATGTGTAAACAGCAATCGCGGCGTGTCGTTAATAATTAACCCGTTGAGATACATCAGCACCAGGTGATAAGGTGCTGTTGGTTCGAATCCTCCTCGAGGTAAGATTCTGATTCCACGGCCTGTGGTTCTGGAAGTTGGCTTTCAACCCTATATTGACGATACTTTGATATTTATAAAGTTCTACCACTGCTAATTAGACTCGGGAATACTGGTAAAGCCACGCAGTATGCAATACGGGAAATCGAGCGGCGGTCCCTGCCTTCTGGTTCGCTAACTGCAAGGGATTTTTAACGTGTACAAGGGGACGTATTGTCGTCTGAACTAGAGACGGCGATAAGTTTTGGCAAGGTCTTGGACCGCAAGCAGGGACGTATCTAGAAAATGCCCATGGAGGGGCCAATATAAGAGGTGCGACACCAAAGCCTTTCGGGCCAGGGACTACGAGAGGCTCCCCAGGAGCTTTAAGGGGGCTTAATTTTCACTTCAAAACAAGGGTATCACAGGCCCGCCCCACCACTTCCCATACTAGTAATCATGACAAATTACCTCCATTTGTTGTTTAAAATCGTCAGCGTTCTTCACATTTTCTTATTATTCTGTAATAAGAACAGAAAAATTAGTTCCGTTTAGGTTTGTTACTTCAGTCCACAGTTAACTTTGTTAGGAAAACAAGAGTTGCTTCCCATCAATAGCTTAAAACGAATGGCCTACAGACCACAATCAATTTTGCAATGATTAGCCTCGATTATCTCCCATCAATTGAAATTTCAAAGCGTTTTTTAGTATGCATGAAATATCCTACTTCGGACAACTAGCAAGGCCCATTGGCCAAGTTCTTCCACAATTACTTGCACAAATACTAGTCAGAATTTAAGGGCTTGCTAAGAGGTTTTCTTATTTTTTGTATGTGTATCAGGGACACTGATAGCATCAATTTGTACCATTCCAATTTCCAATCAGACGTCTGTGGTTCCTGCAATTCTACTAAGACTAAGTGAATGACGACGTCAAAAATCGCATTAAAGCCTTTGAAATTACTGACGTCATCAAACACTTAGTTTTGGTGCAATTGCTGGTGAACAAACGCTTGTTGAAAACATCGTACAACCAAGGCATAATTTCCCATTCTGCATCGGCAAAAATGCCGAAAGTTTGATTACAATTTCGTTTTTTGTTTCTGTTGTAATCTTACAAATTTCCTACCAGTCCCGTTCTAATGACGTTATTTTTAACCAATCAAAAGCTTATAGAACCTGTGTCTTCATAACCATTCTAATTATGGGATAGCAACAGGCTTTTAGATTTCACTATCCTACAATTCATTGTAATTCAAAAAC
>NW_008710371.1:637248-639435 GCF_000327385.1 Lottia gigantea
TTACGTAAGAGTTTGTTGATGTCTTCATCTCTGTTGCCATAGTCACCACCATCATTGTAGTGGTTCAACTTCTTACGCCACCCTCCATTAGGGTTGCTCAGTTTAAACGGCCAGAGGAAGTTGGAAACTTCACGGAATCTTGGACCACAGGTGCAGATCTCGTGGATCAAATCTTCCATACACATAATATTGTATTTACCTGCAAGAAAGGAGAAAATGAATTGAGTTTTACACCCTGATCTCATTTTTTGAAAGAAGGGATTTCTTTTACAAGGATAACAACTTAGGTTCACAAAGATCCTTTCTACCAGCTGGTCCTTGTCAAACCTCTTGGCATTGATCTTTCCTAGATTATCTGTACCCATTTACAGCTGGGTTGACTAGAATAATGAGGATCCTTTCTACCAGCTGGTTCTTGTCAAACCTCTTGGTATTGATCTTTCCCAGATTATCTGTACCCATTTACAGCTGGCTTGACTGGAATAATGAGGATCCTTTCTACCAGCTGGTCCTTGACCAAACCTCTTGGTATTGATCTTTCCTAGATTATCTGTACCCATTTACAGCTGGGTTGACTGGAATAATGAGGAAAGATGACTTATCTAAGTCAACTGGTCTTTCGTTGACATTTAAGGGAGTAACACTCTACCGGACTGAGCTACAGCCCTCCCTACAATGTATGGAAGACTAGGTCGATGTATGTGATGTATGAACAGTGGACAATGGGGTAACAACAAAGGATAATCTTACCTAAAACATTCTCTATAAGGGCATTATCTGTTAAAGGTATTCTAGAGCCCTTTATTTTAGCATAACCTCTCTTATATATCAAATCTCGTACTGTCTTTAAATTGGGGGTTCTGAAATTAGAGAAAAATAATTTGAAATGAGTCTTGGCCAGGGAAACACCATGCAGTTTGCAATGAGGGAAATTTGGCAATCACAGTAGCATTTAAATTTCCATTTCATTGGGCTAATGAAGACGAGCAATGCCATGCAGTGTGCAATGAGGGTAATTTTGCCAGGACAGCAGCATTGGCCTGCTCTTTTTCGATTTCCAACTGTCGAGGGATCTTTAATGTGCACAGCCTGTAACACACAGGGCCTCGGTTTTTTGTCCCATCTGAAACTAGACACTTTTTCTATGTCAGCCTCTCTTACCTGTATCACTGACAGAGGGAAACCAGGTTGAAAAAATCTGAAGGTATTATCTCGACCTATGACAGGATTGAACCCTGGGCCCTCGGGTCAGTGAGCAAGCGTCTAACTCACTGAGCCACTGCGGCTCCCCATTAAAAACAACTTCAAAATAATACCTACCCCCATGTGATGTAAGGTTCAGCTAGTTTCAACATGTTGGCCGTTGCTTTATTCATTCTTAAAAAGATACCATTGTTAATCTGTCTTAATCGTAACAACTGCATGATCTTTCGGGGGCGTGGGTGAATATTGTTGATTCTGAAATAAAAGATATACATTTTCCATGATCCAAATGAATTGAAATGATTGAGTTTTACGTCCTACCTTTCTGTACCATGTGGGTTAATGAAGACAGGCAACGTCATGCAGTGGGCAATGAGGAAATTTGCCAGGACAGCTGAATTCGCCTACTCTTGTTAGATTTCCAACTGTCGAGGGATCTTTAACGTGCCCAGCCTGTAGCACACGGGGCCTGTTTATTGTCCCATCCGAACGCCTTGACGCTTTTTCAACCTGCATCACTGACAAAGGGTTGAAAAAACCCAGGGTATTCGTGGATCCAAGGAAGGTTATTTTCATACAAGATATTAAGGGACAGGTTCGACATTTTCAAGGGTTGGTTAGGGTGTTGAATGTTTAAATGTGTACAATGAGGAAAAAAATGTTCCAATAAAAGAATAACTCCATATCTATCTAGATTAATGGAGTTGTTTATAAGAAATTGGTTGATTTGTATCTAGCAAGCAGTTTAATAGAGATATGACATTAATATCAATATCTGAGTGCAGCTTGCAGAATCAAAATAAACTTAACACTTTGGTTGGGACTCAGGGAAATCCAATATCTCATTCTAATGTTGCGAACATGGTCGGAGACCGATAATCACGTGCGGATCATGCAATTGAAGGGAAAATGAATCTGATTGGATGATGACAGTCTGTCTAACAGACGATAAAACTATCAGAGGGGGATCATCAGAGTCGTTTG
>NW_008710371.1:639485-651482 GCF_000327385.1 Lottia gigantea
TGCTATCAGTGTCCCTGATACACATAAAGAATTTAGAAAATCTCTTGACAATCTCTTTCAAGCTTAACCAGTGTCAATAAAAACTGAATGTGAACAGAATCCCCACTTACCCTCGAATTCTCATGACGTAGACAACTTTAGGCTCTGGTGGAACATAGAAATTATCGTATTTCTCGGCTACCTTCAGAAGACCTCGTGCCTGCTTCTCCATGACTCTATATTCCTTGACATAGGCTTGGGCTCGTTTGAAGATTAATTTCTTCTTTTGTTGTCTTGACTGCAATAGAAACGTGGAAGTTATAACTTTTATGTATTCTGAGAAAACTTTTGGATTTTATTTTACTTTCTCAAAGCTGTGAATGATGCGCCATTTTCACTCCTGATTTGGATTAATGCAAAGAAAATGCCATGCAGAATGCAATGCTCGAAGCGTAGCCACATGAGCTGAAATTTTTATTCATAACTAAAAGCCTAATAATTCATGAAAGTTTCCGAATCCCATATGTGCCAAGACAGCCTTGAACACTGACTGCCAGTCTTGTTGGATCCGCGCAAAAACATTTCAATTTGGTTGTTGATCTAGGTATATTTTCCACTTTATTATTTTGTTTGTCTAATATCTTTCGAAAAGTCAAGAAGCATCCTGGGCCTGGGAAATGTTCGACACTAGATCTACATAAAACTACTCTAGAGAGTTCACATACCTTTCTCTGTGTAAGAACTTTAGCCTTAACTCTCTCACGATGAACTTTATTCTCCTTTCTCTTCTTCAGAAGAGACTCCGGCGCCTGGGGTTTCTTGGTACTGAAAAATAAATGACACACATTATGAATTGTCACAAAACTTTAGAAATAAATTAATAAGAATGAACATGGGTGACTGTTTCTGCTTCAGTCTTCAGAATAACTTTGCATTAATACACCTTGAGAATCTATTTCATTTGTGTTTTTGATGGAACGTATGTTTATCACAGTCAACTTAGAATGGAAACAATTTCTGCAATTCACAAATTAGCCAATCTCATTTTGAAAATTAGCCTTAGATATACAATAGACTATATATTTTCGTTGCCATTACAATTCACAATCAAGATCTTGATAATGAGCAAACAGAAAACTACAGAATCTTGAAAACAAAGTTCAACATAATGCTAACACATGAAAATGGTGTCATTTGAAATCCACCAAAATGGCGATCAACAAGCATTTTCGATGAAAATCGTGCATATTCGTTTAATTTGAATATCTATTTCGTAAATTATAACGACATTAAGGGTGTAACAAATGCATTATTGGGGATGTTTTAGGATTTAAAAGACTAAGAAAAGAAATTTCACGTACGTCGCCGACATGGTGCTGATGTAAAAGGGTCTGACTTCCGGTTTATTTTTACGACATCTACATTTTTCAACATCAGTTAATTTTAAATATTTGTAATCATATTTAGACAAAAAACCTGAAAATATATTAAAAATATTCAATAAATTAGATGAATTGTCCAAATTAATGTGTTATGCAACCTTAATTTTTACGACATCATTTCTTTGATCATGCCGATATTTCCCTTTGATCTTGCGGCTGTTTATTTTAACAATGCCGTGGAACGAGCAAGCGGGAAATTTTTATCAGAATCAAAATGGATCTTTTTAAAGAATTTTGTGTAACTTTTAAAAATATTTTAGTGGAATTTTTCCTTTCCATTTTTAAGTTTTTTATCCCACCTGACAGAAAGTCGGTTGCAGGTGAATCGTTTTAATTACTGGTTCAGGTAGCGGTATTGGTCGGTCGCTTTCCAAGGAATTCGCCAAACTTGGTGCCACTGTTGTCTTATGTGATATAAATTCTCAGGAAAATGTGGAAACGGAGCGGCAGATCAAAGACTTTGGTGGAAAATGTTTTCCATACACCTGTGATGTCAGGTAAATTAATATTTCTGAATTTTTTTTTTTTTTTGAATGAGTAAAAAATATGAGAAAATGAAATAAATTTTTGAATGAAAAATGAAATGAATTTATGAATGAAAAATGAAATGTAATTTATTAATGAAAAATGAAATTAATGAAAAATGAAATGAATTTTTTAAAAAGAAAATGAAATGAATTTATGAATAAGAAAATGAAATGATTTTTTTTTGAATAAGAAAATGAAATGAAATTTTGAATATGAAAATGAAATGAAATTTTGAATAAGAAAATGAAATGAAATTTTGAATGAAAAAATGAAATGAATTTTTGAATAAGAAAATGAAATGAATTGAGATTTTGAATAAGAAAATTAAATGAAATTTTGAATAAGAAAATGAAATGAGATTTTGAATAAGAAAATGAAATGAATTTTTGAATAAGAAAATTAAATGAAATTTTGAATAAGAAAATGAAATGAATTTTTGAATATGAAAATGAAATGAAATTTTGAATAAGAAAATGAAATGAGATTTTGAATATGAAAATGAAATGAATTTTTGAATATAACATATCAAAGTTTTGAAATTTTAAAATTGAATTTTTGTGATAATTTTTGTAGAAAATTTCATTTTTTTCAGCAAGAGAGAAGAGGTGTATAAAATGGGCGAAAGCATCGTGAATAACGTAGGTCATGTGACCATGTTAATAAACAACGCAGGAGTCATGACAACAGGAAAATCCTTGTTAGGGTGTCCTGACGAAATGATTGAAAAAACATTCAAAGTCAACTTATTGGCTCAGTTTTGGGTAAGTCCAACTTTAATATACATGTATTATGGAAACTTTGCTCATAATTATGGGTAAGTCTAACTTTAATACATTGTATACTTCCCTCATCAGACCTTTTCCAAATTTAGTTGTCCTGATGAGGATTATGTATCCTTAACATGTCAGCAGTATGAGATGAAACGAAATGATATGAAAGGAGTCCTACTTTTCTGCACTCATTTGGGCTGATGCAGTGTGCAATGTGGGAAATTTTGTCAGGACAGCGTATTGGCCAACGATTTTTTTGATTTCCAAATGTGGATATTTCGATCACTTATTATCCCTTTAAAATATGAATTTAGTCTACTTATTTGAAACTTTTCTCCTCTTAATATTATTCGGAAAGAATTCACAGGCCTAATCCCTTTAATTAACCCTGTATAAGTGATTAGTATGGGACCTAATGACTAATTTGCATGACAAAAAAGATTCCAAATGACAAAATCCATAATTATTTTTGGATGAAGTATGATTGGGGGTCGTGACCTTTGATTCGTTAGACTAATTGATTTTAGCTTTGTCTTGGTTAATGAATCATGCTTGACCTCATTCATTCATTCATTCATTCCACAAAGTTAAATCATTCATTCATTCATTCCACAAAGTTAAATCATTCATTCATTCATTATTTGAAATTCATTCATTCTACAAAGTTAAATCATTCATTCATTCATTCATTCTACAAAGTTCATTCATTCATTCATTCTACAACGTTAAATCATTCATTCATTCATTCATTCTACAAAGTTCATTCATTCATTCATTCTACAAAGTTAAATCATTCATTCATTCTACAAAGTTAAATCATTCATTCATTCTACAAAGTTAAATCATTCATTCATTCATTCTACAAAGTTAAATCATTCATTCATTCATTTTTTAAAATTCATTCATTCATTATCTGGCATTTCTTCATTCTTTCCACAAAGTTAAATCATTCATTCATTCTCATTCCTCCTTTCATAAGTTCATTCATTCACAAGTTTCTTCATTCATTCATTCATTTTCTGACATTTATTCCTTCCTTCCCTCAGTTCATTCATTCATTCATCCCTAAATTCATTCATCCATTTATTCATTCATTCTTTCCTATTTCCATCCATCCATCCATCCAATCCATTATTCAATCAATTATTCATTCAATCAGTCAGTCCGTCATTCTTCCCTCCCTAAATTCATTCATTCATTCATTTATTCATTCATTCTTTCCTCTTTACAATCCATCCATCCATCCAATCCATTATTCAATCAATCATTCATTCAATCAGTCAGTTCGTCAATCTTCCCTCCCTAAATTCATTCATTCATTCATTCATTCATTCATTCATTCATTCATTCATTCATTCATTCATTCATTCATTCATTCATTCATTCATTCATTCATTCATTTCAGACTGTCAAGTGTTTCCTACCAGATATGCTGAAGAAGAATCATGGACACATAATTAACATGGCATCTTCCACAGGCCTGATTGGTCTAAAGAACTTAGCTGACTATTCTTCCAGTAAATTTGGCGTCGTGGGATTTACAGAGGTCTTGAACTATGAATTGGCATTTTCAGGACATGATGGTGTTCACACTACTCTTCTCTGTCCTTCGTTTACAGAGACTGGTTTGTTCGCAGGCTGTAAAATGAGGTTTGTTTAAACACCTGGGCCAGTGCTTCTATAAGAGAGTTTCTCTTATAAAACCTTATACCAGGACTCGTATTCTGGAAACGATCTTAGCGCTAGGATATCTTAGGTTCTTATCTTCTAACATTGTTTCTAGGATATCCAAGGTTCTTATCTTCTAACATTGATTCTAGGACATCCTAGGTTCTTATCTTCTAACATTGATTCTAGGATGTCCTAGGTTCTTATCTTCTAACATTGATTCTAGGACATCCTAGGTTCTTATCTTCTAACATTGATTCTAGGATATTAGGTTCTTATCTTCTAACATTGATTCTAGGATATCCTAGGTTCTTATCTTCTAACATTGATTCTAGGACATCCTAGGTTCTTATTTTCTAACATTGATTCTAGGATGTCCTAGGTTCTTATCTTCTAACATTGATTTTAGGAATTCCTAGGTTCTTATCTTCTAACATTGATTCTAGGATATCCTAGGTTCTTATCTTCTAACATTGATTCTAGGACATCCTAGGTTCTTATCTTCTAACATTGATTCTATGACATCCTAGTGCTAAGATCGTTTCCAGAATACGTGGCCAAGGCCCTTGAAATCGGTTAGCAAAGCCTTTTAATGATTTGAAGACTTAACACTCTCAGAAGCACTGGCACAGGCATCAGAATTCTTAGGGTTCATTCTCATTACTAGACTTTCAGCTTAACATAACATTTCGAAAAGAAATTATTGCAGTCGAACTTAACTTCTGATAAGGCTGTTGAAGACTAATGCAGTGTGCAATGAGGGATTCTTCAGTCTATACAAGCTTTCCAAAAAAAATTGGAGCGCATAATTTGATCATAAGGGGACAGGTGCGCCATTTTCGGGGGTTGATTTGAGTCTTGAATATATGTAAATAGTCTTCAGAAATACTAGAAATGTACGAAAATCACATAATTCCTTTAAAAATATCTCAAACTAGGAATTTTACTCACTATTTCTATAGATATCTTTTCTATATCTCACAGAGTATCTTAAAATGATGAGTCGTCATTTTAACATTCAAACGCAGATAATTCTAGACACACATGGATTTGAAGGCTCAAATTTCGACAGTAAGCAGTGAACACTATTACTGATTAGCTTAGCTAAAAAATTCCCGTTTCTGAGACTAAAGTATGATTGGTCAAAAAAATGGCACATCTGTCCCTTTAACGGATCAGTAGCAGACAGATTCTATAGAACTTTCTTTCCTTCCATGAAAAAAATTCAAACTTAATTAAGTCACCTAATCACCGAGCAGATGACAATCGAGGCATACCAGTGGTTGAAAAATATTTGGTTGCCATGGGAACCAGTGTTAAAATAGTGACACAAATTGTACTTTTAATTCCATATGTGTCTAAGTAATTGATCAAATTAAAACTTGATAAAGTGTGAATTAATTCTAGATTGCCATGGCAACCAGACAGACTTAAAATTCTCTAAAAGATAGCTTGCCAGACAAGATAATATACGCCCACTGGCATCTTTGATTTTAAATAAAAATATTTAGCAGTACGATAACAATCACCAGTATGAAATATTCAACCTTCAGTCATACATTTCTTTTGAACTTTTTGAGTGATTAAACAATTTTACAAAGTTTTGTTAAAATCTGTCAACAATTGTGCCTTCTAGAATGTCTACGAGCTAAAAAATTAATGTTTTCCAGAATAGGGGCAATAACTCAATAAATATTTTCAATTTTTCTGATTTTCAATAGGGTTCATCATTGGATTGTTATAAACACTTACACCATGTCTCGTCAAAATCTATCATTAATTGTGTCTTCTAGAGTGTTCACGAGCAATTGTGGACTGCCGGACCGACGGACATGGGTGATACCAATGACCCCCCCCCCCCCCCCCTTTTCATCTGAACATCTAGAAGTTTTTTCCATATAAGACTATTTTTAAAAATTTTGTATTTTTTTTCACCCTTGACAACAGGTTTCCATCGGTGATACCTCCCCTAGCAACAGAGGAAGTGATGGAAATGATAGTTCAGGGCATTTTAACCAATCAAAATGAAGTTTACATTCCACGATTAATTTACACTTTTAGTTTTATCAAATCGTAAGTATTTTTTTATCCTACTGATTGCACTCTGCACTTGAGAAAGTCAACTTTGATCAAGAATTTAAACTTCTTAATGAAGACCAAAAAATTATTGAATTGTTACATTTGTGCCCTGCATTGTGCTTATTCAGGCAACGTCATGCAGTCTGCAATGAGGTAAATTTTGCTGCACTAACCTAATCTTTTTGATTTCCAATTGTATAAGGATCTTTAAAGTGCAAAGTCTGGAGCATCCAGCACCTCGGTTTATTGTCCCATCTGAACAACTAGACGCTTTTTTCATGTCCCCCCATAAAATATAGTCTAATTTTCCATTTTTTTGGTCATTTTTCAGATTCATGCCTGTGAAATGTATGTTACATATCCTAAATTTTTTTGGTGCAGATACCTTCATGGATAATTTTGTTGGAAGAGAGAAATCCAAAATGGAGGCAAATGGAACTTGCTCTCAAAAATAAAAGAAAGCCTGCTTCTTAGAGCACATTATTCTCCACAATGTCAAGCTTCTACGAACTTTGTCTTATACCTTGACTGCAATAGCGACCTTACTCGTATTACAGAAGTTTGTAAATGCAGTGATTTGATTGGATTGTATGCTACTGAATACAGCCAATCAGAGGCCTTGACAGAAGGTCTGTATACTGTAAGCCTCAATGTAATAGAATAGTGCAAAATGATGTCAAGGTATAGACAAAGTCGGCAATGGCGTACCAATGTGAAGATGAGCGAAGTGTGGTTTGCATATTGATTTAACAAAGGTTTAAAAGTTTGACCTTTCATCCATCAAGGCCATTTTGTCATTAATCTTACATGATGCTGTTTTTGATAAATGACCCTCATCAGGAAATATATTTTTAAACTGGAGGTACATTTTCCAAGGTCCACATGTTACATCAAAAGCTCAAATATTTTCCTGGATCTCAATTTTGTTCAATCTGATTTGGAATACAGCTCAAGCTATTTTGTTTCACTTTTAGAATGAGTGAAGGAACCCACCTTAAAAAATGAAACAAAATCTACACAGCTGAGTTTCAATCAGATTTTGAAAATGAAATGCTCGACTAAACCAAATTATATTCCTGTGTTTTGTTTGTTTGTACGTTGTTTTTTCAAAATAAATAAAAAAATACCTCAGAAATATTTGGTTGCTGGTTGCCATGGTTTTCATTCAAGGAGGTAGGAAAAGTGGTCACAAATGGATCTAGACCACAACTCATGTTAGCAAATTTTCCAAATTTTTTTAACAATAATTCTTTGGGCTAGTCTACTGCAATTAAAGGGTGTGGCCACACTTTTAGAACACCTGATGTCATTCTGCATCTTGGTTTATCAAATTGGCATCCCAACACATGAAATACATGATTCAATTTTTATTACAAAAAAAAAATAGTTCTTCATAAATAGAATCATTAATATAGATGAATTAAAGGGATTGTAAAGAGGTTTTCTAAATTTTTTATATGTAGGCCTAAGTCACTAAGGGTGAAGCATATTTTGCAATTAGTCACATCAGCAAACACTTAGTTTTAGTGGAATTGCAGGAACCACAGACGTCTGATTAAAAATTAGAATGATGAAAATTGATGCTATCAGTGTCCCTGATACACATAAAAAGTTAAGAAAACCTCTTTAAAATCCCTTTAAATATAGGCCTACATTAAAACAGATAACATTAATATCACAGAAACTAACAAAGAGGCTATTTTATATCTGAGAGGGGTAGGGTAAAAAATTCAGAACACTTGTTAAAATGCAGATCTGAATGTTGGTTTCATGTTATATCTATGGGTGACTCTCTTGCAGATCTAGATAATTTTGTAATTTCCATTTTTCATTCATGATCTGAATAAATTTCTATATATCTCGGGTTCAAGGTCATGAAAATTTTTGTCAGACCACAGAATCACAACTTGAACATTACAACAAGGCACAAAACAATATCACATAGAGAAGGAGGGGGTAGGGGTGGGGGGAGGGGGAAGAGGGGAGAGAGTTTTATTTACATACACTGAAAATTTGACATATAGAAGGGACGGATCTCACAACTTTAAAGGGATTGTAAAGACGTTTTCTAAATTTTTAAATGTATCAGAGACACTGATAGCATCAATTTACACCATTCCAATTTTCAATCAGATGTCTGTGGTTCCTGCAATTCCTCTAAAACAAAGTGTTTGATGATGTTACTAATTGCAAAGGCCCTTATGTGATAAAGCATATTTTGTGATTAGTGATGTCATCAAACACTTAGTTTTAGTGGAATTACAGGAACCACAGAAGTCTGATTGAAAATTAGAATGGTGTAAATTGATGTTATCAGTGTCCCTGATACACATAAAAATTTTTCAGAAAACCTCCTTTACAATTCCTTTTAATCTATAAAATTCCTGTAAAAAACAAAATTTCAAGGACGGACATTTACAACTAATAAATTTAAAAATCTAGTCTAAAATATTATCATTATTTTTAGTGTCAAATTAAAGATGGGTTTCCTTATTTTTTAGTGTCAAATTAAGCAAACTATTTGATAAATTGGTGTTTCTAATAAATTATTATGTATTCTTAATCATATCATTATGTTCTTATTGCATATAATTAAGAGTTTTAACCAATCATAAATGTCCATGTATGTACAGTCTGGATAAACAAAAAAAGACTTTTTGACCTTTCTTGATCGGTCACCCATTGGAATTCTGCTGGTAATTCTCTTCTAATTTAGCTAATTATGAATTAATTATGGACATGTGAGACAAACTGGTATTTTTCCAAGTCATTAGAACACCTCTACTTTCTATTCATATAAGTATTAACATTTTACATTTTCATCAATGAAAATAAGGGAACCCATCTTTAAAACACAAATTTGACTCTAATATTAGAATACTTTTATTAAAATGCGTATCTCATAATTGGAATGCTTAAAAATTGATAATAAAATTAAATCAAAAAATTAAAATTCTGGAATGTTCAATCTTCAGTTATCGGAATCATAATCAGGGACATTCCATGGTTTCTTGGAGAATAAATTACTGGCTGAAAATAGAAGAAACATTTTTGACCAATCATACTTTAGTCTCAGATACAGGAATTTTTTAGTTAAGCTAATCAGTAATAGTGTTCACAGCTCACTGTCGAAATTTGAGCCTTCAATTCCATGTGTGTCCAGAATTATCCGTGTTTGAAAGTTAAAATGATGACTCGTCTTTTCTTGAGACACTGTCATATATAGAAAAGATATCTATAGAAATAGTGAGTAAAATTCCTAGTTTGAGATATTTTTAAAGGAATTATGTGATTTTCTTACATTTCTAGTACTTCTGAAGACTATTTACATATATTCAAGACCCAAATCAACCCCCCAAAAAAAGAGGTTGTCCCTTTAACAGAGTAACTTACACGGAGGGTCTCGAGCAGATCTTGTGGGTGATTTTCTAGTTGAGCGATGTGTTTTAGGAGGAGGACTGACAGGTCCTGGTCGGGGAACATCTATACAAACTGTTTTATTTTTCTTCTTCAGTTCCGCCCAAACTTTTCTACTGTTGGGACCTATTGTATTCATACGCTAAAAGAAACGGGGAAATTTACTCATTTATACAAAAATATTTACATTAGCTATTATTTTGTCCATTGGACTAATACAAATTTGTGTGGCGTTTATATCACTGTAAACAACATTGCCTCATCACCAAAACATTAGGCGTAGTAATTTTAACCAATGACGTCATTGTATGAAATAGACGGTCTCCAATGTAAACAATCATGTCGGTAGTCCCAAACGTTGAAACGTAAAGAAATAGGCCCTACTTAAATTCATACAAAAGTCTTTGTATCAAAATTAAAATGTCTTGAAAACGTAAATATAAACAATAAACTGTTACCCTATGGTGGTTATGGTCGTATATCAGATCAAAGGTTGGCTGGAAAATTAATCATAAATGTTCTAATGCAAAGTTATTCAATTTTCCAGCCAACCTTTGTCCTGATATGCGACCATAACCGCCATAGGCTAACAGTTTATTGCTTAATTAGACACCTAACTAAATTTTTGTTTTGAGTTAGACTTACAGTCATTGAAGAAGAGCGTAGAATATTTCCAGTATTCACTTTACTTTTGGCAGTTTGAGCGACTCGTAGGGCTTCATCACCACACACTTTCTTCTGTCGTCTAAATAGAGGGTGTATTGTTAGTTCACTGAGCATTTAGGTGAAGTAAAAATACAAATGGTTGAATTTGAGAGAATAATTTAGGATGGTTACCTTGGACCCTTACCATAATGTAAAGAACTGTATTTTACATCCTTTTTACATAAACCTTTTTACATAGGGGGTGTATTGTCAGCTTACTGAGCATTTAGGTGAAGTAAAATATAAAGATGACCTGGAGAGAACATTTTAGGATGGACATTTAAAGATTGTCACCTTTTACTTGCCTTTAACAGATACAATGAATTGTATTTTACATCCTACATAGACGGTCTATTGTTAGTTCAGTGAGCATTTAGGTGAGGTCAAATCAAAATAACTAGTTATATACAAAATGATGGGACACCATGCAGTGTGCAATGAGAGATGCTAGAAACCATGGCAACCAGACTAATTGACCAAAATCCTTTAAAATGGACTGATATTGAATCAAGAATTAGCCACTTGCTATCTTAATTTATCAGATGAGTTCAGTATGGATATTATACAAGCATTTAGGCTTTCTAAAAAATAACATCGATAAAGAGCTCGAAGAAAAAAGGGAGCTTACTGTTTGTTGACTTCCTCCACGACATCATTGTTATCCAGTACATTATATCTCCATGTATCTTGAGGTACAGGATCAGAGCCTTTCCATGGTACTTTAATCTTGTGTTTGTCTAGTTCGTAATCCTTCCCTCCCTTTCTCATACTTTTCGGACTCATATTAAGTTTGTGTCTCATTCCAGGTGTCTACAAAATACAAATTACAAATCAAACAATATAAACCCCTATTGAGTTTGTATCTCATTCTAGGTGTCTACAAAATACAAATTACAAATCATAGGATATTAACTCATAGATTTTCCCTTTCCAGGTGTCTATAAAATACAAATTACAAATTTATGTCCAGGAAATTTCAAATGGGACCAATTTGATCCAATCTAATTAAAATTGAATCGCAATTTTCGTTTGAATTTTTCTTCTCCATAATCTAACAAGTTTTCTACTAAAGTCCTGTTCTAATGATATTATTTTCAACCAATCTAAGCCTGTCATCTAGGGTTCTTTCTTGAAAACAATGATGAATTATGGGATAGTGAAACCAAAGAAGCCGTCATTTTGCTCTACTTTTAAATTTGCTATCCCACAATTCATTACACTATCAAGAAATCCCAGAGGACTACTGATCAGTGAGTGTCGAATTTGCCGAGCGCCAAAAACTACCTAATTCTAACTGATGTGACAACACCCCTCCCTCCCTCATCCCTCCCAAAAAAATGATGACTTACCATTGGCCTTAAAACTTGTAAGCTTTTGATATGTTCTACATAATTCTTCTTCCACATGCC
>NW_008710371.1:651780-673158 GCF_000327385.1 Lottia gigantea
TCAACTGAAATAAAAAATAGCAGGTGACAAAATCACGCATTGCTGATAGAATTATCGAAAAAATGTCAACAAACCCGTGAAGATCTACATGGCCACGATCTGATTAAAATTAGATTAAAATTTTGTTTCTTTTTTGTCGGTCTCCATCGTAATCTAACGACATTCATATCAAAGTTGTGTACTGGTAACGTTTCAAGATATTTATAGCAGACAATCACGCCCACTCTCCCACCAATCAAAATCACTTTTACAATTGAGAATCGACAGTCTCGTAATTTCATTGGTCATACCATGATTGGGTTTCGCAATCCCACAATTCATAGTCAATATTTAGACACATGTGTTGTGATTGGTTGAAATGAACTTTAATTCTTTTCCTTCACCCCACAGGCTTTCAAATTCACCCTAGTTGAGAAGCACTGACTTGGATTGACAAAATACCTACCCATTTATTCACTAAACCACTTCTTTCTTCATATAACTGAAAAAAGGAAAATGTAGTCTTTATTTTAGTAGACCTTGCGTTCATAACAATATAAAACATCCCACCATCCTGTGCACAGACAAATAGAATGAATGGTGTTTTTCCTACTCTTCTGCACCTAATTGGCCTAATGAAGTTCGGCAACGCCATGCAGTGTGCAGTGAGGGAAATTTTGAAAAGGCACCAGCATTAGCCTTCTCTTTTTTTTATTTCCAACTGTCGAGGGATTTTAAATTATGCACACGGGGCCTCGGTTTATTGACTGGTTCAAACTAAATTTGATCATTAAAATTTTGAGCAGACGTCAAGTATCAATATGACTTATCAAAACTGGCAATGCCTACAAAAAATGCCTAGGCTAGAAACCTGAAGAGTTGCATTGCCATAATAATAATGCCATTACGAAATTCAAAACAAAACATGTCGAGACTGGTCCACGCACCTTGTTGTTTGTTGCGCCATCACTCATTGGCGTCCAGGCACTTTTTAAATGTCCTCTAGTTCTAGCTTTCATCGACATCTTGGCCTCAGGTCTAAAAATTAAGGTTACACGGTAATATTTGTTCAGATTATTAAAGTTTTGTTATCATTTTCACAAAAATGCAAAATTGTCGGCCATTTTGAAACCAATGAAGCACTCTGTACAGTGTTGCCGGATTACAAAGTAGTGAGTTAAATGGCTGCCGTAGTGCCAGATTACTTTAAGTATTTCATTCATTCATTTTTTCATTCATTCATTCATTCATTCATTCATTCATCCATTCATTCATTCATTCATTCATTCATTCATTCATTCATTCATTCATTCATTCATTCATTCATTCATTTATTTATCTATCTATTTTGCTGCATTTTGATAATTTCAGACTTTTAAGTTGTAGCATTCATTCGTTCATTCATTTTATTTAGGGAACTTCATCATGAGAATTTCAGTCAGCTTATGCAGCCGCCTTGACAAAAATTCCCTCATTGCACACTGCATGGCATCGAAAGTCATCAATTCTCCAACTAGCAGAAGGACATACAAATTGGAAAAATGAAATGAAGTGAATGGAGTTACTGATTTGTTTTCATGAAGATTGGGCAACACCTTCAGTGTGCAATGAGGGAAATTTTGCCAGCACAACGACATTAGCCTGGAAAAAGGTGAGTTTCTTGTTAATATCAAAGGGGGGGGGGGGGGGGGCAATCCATATTCAAAAAATTATAAACACTCAATGTCCCCGAAAAAAACATAGAAGAAAAAAAATAATTTTTATTAAAAATATTCCCAAGGGCCAGTAATCGAACGCACCAAGTCAATTTAAATTACCTCCCTTGAGCGTTTACCACGGAACTTCGATATTGATCTAAAAATGGCTGCCAAGTGGAAGTGAAATCTCTGATTTTATTCGACTGTGTTGATTTATCCAGCCTGTTGTACTTAAAAATTCCATCTAATGTCGGACACAATAAACTCTTCCAACCACTGCCACAGAAATTAGGACATTGTCTTGAATGACACGCTTGAAAATGGCAGGCAAAGTGTGATCAAAATTCCAGAAAATTCGACCTAGATTCTGGATTTCTCATTTTGTGTTGATTATTTAATGACGTCGTTCTGTTAGAATGTTTCCTTATGACTGTTTAACCAGCCACCTAAAATGAGTCGGAAATTGCTAGAGAAGCCTTTTGCCTTCGTCCAGAGGTGAGCTTTTCATTATTTCATGCCGAACCCATCCCCTTTTAATTGGCCATATTGCAAAGAGAGTTTGTTTACTTTTTTAATGGGTGAACAGCTGAGCTATATATAGTAACATATTTGAGCCCCACCCCCCTGGAGCAATTGACACGAGTTACAAGGGATTCTTTACAAAGTGTCATGAACTCATACCCAGGATGTTTAAGCCCTACATGGCTGCCTTGAGTATTAAAAATATATTTTTTTGACTAGGGTTTGGGGGGGGGGGCATTTACTTTTGTGAAATCAGAAGAAACACCAGTACCATCCTTTTTCCACCTTACTTTATTCATTCATTCATTGAAACTTATCCTATCTGTCTATTTTATTAATTCATTCATTGAAACTTAACCCATCTGTCTGTTTTATTCATTCTTTATTAAAAACAAAATGAAAACATCCCTATGAACATGACTTTATTGTTCGTAAAAGGATCAAGTTTTTTATTGTTATCAACAATAAAGAGTAAATAATTTTCTTATGAGTGTGCAAGTCGTGTTTTTTACCTCACTGATATGTTACATAATGTCTTATTAATACACATATATAGAGATAAAACACAATTTCCTTACATTTTCTTTAAAGAGACAGGTGCGCCATTTTCGGAGGTTGATTTGAGTGTCTTGAATATATGTAAATAGTCTTCAGAAGAACTAGAAATGTACGAAAATCACATAATTCCTTTAAAAATATCTCAAACTAGGAAGTTTACTCACTATTTCTATAGATGTCTTTTCTATATATCACAGAGTATCTTAAATTGATGAGTCGTCATTTTAACTTTCAAACGTGGTTAATTCTGGTCAAACCTCTTGGTATTGATTTCACAAGGATAACAACTTAGGTTCACAATTAAGGATCCTTTCTACCAGCAGGTCCTTGGCCAAACCGCTTGGCATTGATCTTTCGTAGATTATCTGTAACCATTTACAGCTGGGTTGACTGGAATAATGAGGATTCTTTCTACCAGCTGGTCCTTGTCCAAACCTCTTGGCATTGATTTTACAAGGATAACAACTTAGGTTCACAACTGAGGATCCTTTCTACCAGCTAGTCTTTGACCAAACCTCTTGGCATTGATCTTTCGTAGATTATCTGTAACCATTTACTGCTGGGTCGACTGGAATTAGGGACATAACTTAGACAAAATCACTGAATTTTCAATCTTTAAAAATGGCTGTTGAGAGGAAATATGAATCGTATTTGAAAGTTGAACTTGTTTGTAAAAGTAATCTAAGCCTTCTAAATTGTGTTAGTAGATTTTAAAAAGTTTAAAAATGACTTTAAGGAAATTTATTTTAACTTGGTTGAAATGAAACAGGACAAATTAATGTGGTTGTTTTTGATTGTCATCTTCACCAGTCAATGGATCAGGTATTGGTCAGTCTATTTGTCTATCTGTGGTTCCTGCAATTCCATTAAAACTAAGTGTTTGATGACGTCGCTAATCGTGAAGGGCCTTATGTCATAAAGCATAAAGACACCCCTTTATTTCCTAGTGAGCTCTTCCACATGCATATTTTCTATCAATATGTGACTGTGAATGTATGATTGGAAGAGCTCATTTATAGAACAAGGGATGTTTTTTGTCGTTAGCTGTGGGACTTTGGGTGCTAAGATTCAATTTCCCTGTTTCATCAACTAGCTATGGTTTGTATATCCAAAACGTGTGTCAGCATTATGAGATGTGCTCTAGTCAAAATAAAAAGTGCTACTTCTGAATGTTCTTATCAATGTTTTGCTGTGTGCAATGAAGTAAATTTATCAGGACAGCAGTATTGAAACATCTGTCTCTATTCCAGCCTCTGATAGCTATTTGGACAGATGTCAGCTGGTGTAGAGACAGAAAAAATAGACCCTGTTAAACGGGGACATTTCGCATCTCCGCAGGTGTGGTGGTTTTATACCTAGTTAGATACTATATTTGGAAAGAGGAATATTTTTGTAGTTCAGTCATACCATCATTTTCTCCCTACACCATCTCTGTCATGTCTCCGGTTCCATCAAAGTTTTTTTTGGCGAAACTGATCTAGCATCGGCCATTTAAAACTGCGTGCGGAGTCAAAAGTTCAAAGGTCACAGAGTCACGTGATACTATCAAAACGAAAGTTACGGTGATGCCCAACACTAATTTATAATCATCTTAAAGATAATTCAATATTATGTTAGAGAAAACGCATCTTTGGAGTTGTGGAAAATCCCCATTTAACAGGGTCTTTTCTTCTGACTCTACCCCAGCTGACAACTGTCAAAATATCTATCAGAGGCTGGAATAGAGGCAGACGTTTCAGACCTATATCCAACTTGCTTGTTAACCTGAAGGTCCAGGGTTCAATCCCAGCAAAGGTCGAGATAATACCTTCAGATTTTTCAACCCGGTTTACCCCTGTCAGTGATGAAGGTAAGAGGGCTGACATGGAAAAAGCATTTAGCCATTCAGATGGGACAATAAACCGAGGCCTCGTGTGCTACAGACTGTGCACGTTAAAGATCCCTCGACAGTTGGAAATCAAAAAAGAACAGGCTAATGTCGCTGTCCTTAGTGAAGGGTTTTACTGTAGTTGAAATGAAATTGTTGACCTGGACTTGGGAAGATGGCTCAACTTGTAACAATAAGATGTAAAGTTGTGCATTGTTTGAGTTTTTGGACAAACAAAAACGAAAAAAAATTTGTGAAAACTTTAACAAAAGTTTTTACGTAAAGATATGACGTTCAACGTATTATGAACATTTTGAAATAGTGGTGTTAAATTTTATTTAGAAATTTGGTGTGATTTCTTGATTTTTGAAACACAATTTATGAGTTTTTGGTTTGTTAATGAAAAAATTTGTGTTGTTTTGTGAAAATTTTTAGTTTTGTGATTTTTGAAAGTGGAAAAAGTGTTTTGTGTGTTATTTGTGAAGCGTTCGATCAATCTGAATGACAGGCAGCTCTAGGTTTCATGTATTTTCTGGGTGATCTACATTTTTTGTTTCATGTGTTTTCTGTGGGTAACTTCACTCAATAAGGATATTTTAAAGGGATTGTAAAAAGGTTTTTGAAATTTTTTATGTGTATCAGGGATACTGTTAGTATCAATTTACATCATTCTAATTTTCAATCAGACGTCTGTGGTTCCTGCAATTCCACTAAAACTAAGTGTTTGATGATGTCACTAATCACAAAGGGCCTGATGTGATACAAACATATTTCGTGATTAGTGACATCATCAAACACTTAGTTTTAGTGGAATTACAGGAACCACAGACATCTGATTGAAAATTGTAATGATGTAAATTGATACTATCAGTGTCCCTGATACACATAAAAAAAATTAAGAAAACCTTTTTACAATCCCTTTAATGTTTCTGAGGGTTCACAATGAAATTTGATTGCTGGTTTAAGCAGAATTTTTTGGAATGAACTATGTGTAAATTCAGTGCTTTAATAACAATGGAGAGGTTCTTGTGGTCTTCACCTCCGCATAATTGCATGTAAGTATATTCACATTCAGATATTCAGAGCTCTAGGAAGTTCACAAGGAAATATATTTAACATGTTAAAGATGGGTTCCCTTATTTTTATTGATGAAAATTAAAATACTAATACTTATATGAATAGAAAGTANAGGTGTTCTAATGACTTGGAAAAATACCAGTTTGTCTCACATGTCTATAATTAATTCATAATTAGCTAAGAATTACCAGCAGAATTCCAATGAGTGAGCGATCAAGAAAGGTCAAACTGGTATTTTTCCAAGTCATTAGAACACCTCTACTTTCTATTCATATAAGTATTAGCATTTTCATTTTCATCAATGAAAATAAGGGAACCCATCTTTAATCCTTTTGATGTGAAATTATTTATTTATTTTGATAATAGCCTAGTACACCCCAATCAAAACTTCCCGACAATGATGGATAGCCTATTATTATACTTGATTATCCAGACACTTGATTACTCTTTCCCATCTATCAATATCACTGGAAATCCCAGTCTATTTGATAGATCATTCAATTTTATATAATGATACTAGCACATGCTAGAAGACAAAAGAAATCCACCTTTGTTGTGTGTCATTATCGAACTAAGACAAACAACTATTTTAAACTAATTCTGAACCAATGAAGGGGAAACGACATCATAAAAAAATTAAGCGGAAAATTCGCTTAGAAGTGCTTCATGAGGGGTAAGTGATTTTTGCCAGTGGTAGATAAGAAAAAAGGCTTTTGGCTTTGACCTGAAAAAGTTAATGATTTAGGTTCACAGAGATTCTTTCTACCAGCTAGTCTTTGGCCAAACTTCCTGGTTTTGATCTTACAAGGATAATAACTTAGGTTCACGGTTTAGGATCCTTTCTACCAGCTGGTCCTTGGCCAAACTTCTTGGTTTTGACCTTACAAGGATGATGATTTAGGTTCACAAGGATCCTTTCTACCAGCTAGTCTTTGGCCAAAATCCTTGGTTTTGATCTTACAAGGATAATAACTTAGGTTCACAAGGATCCTTTGAACTAGCTGATCCTTGACAGAAATTGTTTGGCTTTTACAAGGATAACAACTTAGGTTCACAGTTAAGGATCCTTTCTACCAGCTGGTCCTTAACCAAACTTCTTGGTTTTGACCATACAAGGATAATAATTTAGGTTCTTGAGGATTCTGTCTACCAGTGGGTTCTTGGCCAAACCTTTTGGCATTGATCTTTCCCAGATTATCCGTACCCATTTACAGCTGGGTTGACTGGAATAATGAGGAAAGATGACTTTGGAATCTGAACTATTTAATATTCCAAGACAACTTCTTTATATGAGAGGTCTCGAGTACTTACCTCATGTTCAGATTCAAACA
Source organism: Lottia gigantea (assembly GCF_000327385.1). Classification (NCBI taxonomy): domain Eukaryota; kingdom Metazoa; phylum Mollusca; class Gastropoda; family Lottiidae; genus Lottia; species Lottia gigantea. The sequence goes on from NW_008710371.1 coordinate 658,812, forward strand.
CTCTAACCAAGTGAACTACAATCTTCCCCCATTTCAATAAGAGATACTATTTTTAAGTGATAATTTTTCAAACACTCTAATCAAGTGAACTACAGTCTTCCCCCATATCAATAAGATACTATTTTTAAGTGATAAGCTATCTGCCACAATCTGTACAAATTCCCACTGCCCCCGTGTTCAACAACAATGGCGCCATGATCTGGATATAGAATGTTCTGTTGTCTTGAAGCATGTACCTATCTTGCTGGAACGTTCTTCTTGATATCTTCAGGAATTTTTGTTTCAGGTATGTGTTTTGTTGAAATCTGATTTTTCAAATTCAAATCTTTCATTAAAGGGACAGATGCGCCATTTTTTGATCAATCGTACCTTAGTCTGAGAAACAGGAATTTTTCAGCTAAGCCAATCAGTAATAGTGTTCACAGCTCACTGTCGAAATTTGAGTCTTCAAATCCATGTGTGTCTAGAATTATCTGTGTTTGAAAGTTAAAATGATGACTCGTCTTTTCTTGAGACTCTGTGATATATATAGAAAAGACATCTATAGAACTAGGAAAAGAAATTCCTAGTTTGAGATATTTTTAAAGGAATTAGACGATCTCCATTGAAATATAAGCAAATATCTATACAGCTATGCCTCTTTAAAATTTTGAATATTTTTTGGATGACTTGTTCGCTACAGCTGTTATAATTTGTAATCACAAGCTTTGTATTGATTTGTCAATAATAATTAAAACTTGCTTAGTTGACATATCAATATGTCTAGTTTTATCCTACTTTTCTGCACTTAAGTAGGCTGATGAAAAAGGTAGGCCATGCAGTGTGAGATGAGGGAAAAAACAGAGTATTGACATTTTCTTGTTGACATAGTTGGCATATCAAAAATTCTTGTTTAATGTTTAAATGGAGTTTTCGCCTACTTTTCTGTACCTGAATAGGCTAATGAAAACTTTGAGGCCATGCAGTGTGCAATGAGGGAGAATTTTTCATGAATTTTCAGCAAGGAACCATCTTGTGCTCACCATACAAACAGTTTCATTTTCTTTTTTTATTAGCTTTTATTTTTAATATAACCACTTCAGTTAGGGTCTAACGACAGCCCTCTTGAACATTTGTCTATTTGATGACTCAGCCTAACCTCTCCAACATTGTGATATTGTGCCACAAACAAAAGATGCATTCTGGGAAGCATTAGACATCAGAAGCACCTTTCGTTCGCGTCACAAAATCCCAGCATTGGAGAGGACAGGAATTTGATTGGCTGGCGGTGACATCAAACTGACGAATGTTCAAAAAGGCTTTCTTTAGACCCTAACTGAAGTGGTTATATTAAAAATAAAAGCTAATAAAAAAAGGGAATGAAACAGTGGCAGAGCCAGGTTTAAGATTGCCTGAATTTCTAACATAGTTATCAGATTTGCTTTCAGTGCTGCGAGGGGGGGGGGCGGCTGAACCCTCTGCCCTCCCATTTAGCTCCGCCACTGGAATGAAAGTTTGGTCGACCTTTAATTAGACTGGAAAAAAATCTTCTTAGGGAATGAAATATTTAATGTAATGGATGGTAATATCTAATGTGTACATAATAATTTTACTAGGCCAAGACAATATCTTCAATGTAAGCTTATCACTTGACTTAAAGGTAACTTATCCCCGAATTTTGACATTTTGACAAAATTTATAATTGTGTTTTGGTTTTGTCATTTTTGGGTTGATTTTAGACTTGAATATATGTAAATAGTCTTCAGAATTACTAGAAATGTACCAAAATCACATAATTCCTTTAAAAATATCTCAAACTAGGAATTTTACTCACTATTTCTATAGATGTCTTTTCTATATATGACAGTGTCTCAAGAAAAGACGAGTCGTCATTTTAACTTTCAAACACAGATAATTCTAGACACACATGGATTTGAAGGCTCAAATTTTGACAGTGAGCTGTGAACACTTTTACTGATTAGCTTAGCTAAAAAAATTCCCATTTCTGTTTGAATTTTTCAAATCGGTTTCCCCCTGTCAGTGATACAGAGGGGCTGACATGAAAAAGTGTCTATGCGTTTGGATGGAACAAGAAATCAAGGCCTCGTGCTACAGGTTGATCACTTTACAGTTTTGACTGAAATTATGAAAGTGGAGACAAACCTATAATAGAATACATATTCTGATAAGTGACACAGATAGCTGAAATGAAAGTCTATGAGTTTATAATAAAGAGAATAAAAAAGACGGAAATATCCCTTTAAAATCCTTTTAATCATTGACTTCGATTTCCTTCCTTCGATATTAAGTTACCAAAATGGCTGCCATACATCAGAGGTACAGAACTCAAATTTCACTCGATTGGTTTTTTTTTCGTTTAAAGATGGGTTTCCTTATTTTTTAGTGTCAAATTAAGCAAACTATTTGATTAATTGGTGTTTCTAATGAATTATCATGTATTCTTAATCATATCATTATGTTCTTATTGCATATAATTAAGAGTTTTAACCAATCATAAATGTCCATGTATGTACAGTCTGGATAAACAAAAAAAAGACTTTTTGACCTTTCTTGATCTGTCACTCATTGGAATTCTGCTGGTAATTCTCTTCTAATTTAGCTAATTATGAATTAATTATAGATATGTGAGACAAACTGGTATTTTTCCAAGTCATTAGGACACCTCTACTTTCTATTCATATAAGTATTAGCATTTTCATTTTCATAAATAAAACTAAGGGAACCCATCTTTAACATGTTAAATATATTTCCTTGTGAACTTCCTAGAGCTCTAACAATTAAAGATGTTGGGGGGTTAAACACCATATATTTAATGTTTTTGGCATTTGCAACCTGTCAACAATTGATAGAGGATTAACCTCCATCTTTAATTGATTAGCTCTAGAGAGTTCACAAGGTCATTGTCTATCTGTTACATGGTCAGTCAGTGTGTTAAGCAAACAATTTAATGGCCTTTGTTTTAGTAATAAGTACCCTGGGTAACTTGTAAATCATTCTAAGTTCCCAGTTGTCTGATGGTGTGGTCCACATATATAGAGGTCTCTTGTGTTTTTGGGATCGTTCGAATTTGAGCTTGATCAGACTTTTGTGTAAGGATGTGCATGGATTCTGGATTTGGCAGTTCCACCTTTAGGCATTTGCTATCAGTTGCTGTATAAATGGATAATAGTGCCTTTATAGTTGTGATTTGAATGCCTTGCTTTTCTAAATTGAACAATTTGAATGCCTTTCTGTTCTGAATTGAACAATTTGAATGCCTTGCTGTTCAAAATTGAACAATTTGAATGCCTTGCTGTTGAATTTGAAAATTTGAATGCCTTGCTGTTCTAAATTGGATAATTTGAATGCCTTGCTGTTCTAAGTTGGATAATAGTGCCTTTGAAGTTGTGATTTGAATGCCTTGCTGTTCTGAATTGGATAATTTGAATGCCTTTAGTGAATTGGATATTTGAATGCCTTAAAGATTTAAATATGAAAATTCAGTGCCTTGTAATAGTGAATTTGAATGCCTAGATTTTAAATATTAAAACACAATGCCTAGCTGTTGTTGGATCTGAATGCCTGGATTTAAATTTGAAAACACAATGCCTTGCAATAGTGAAATTGAAAATTTGAATGCCTAGCTGTTGTTGAACTTGAATGCCTGGATTTAAATTTGAATTTAGATTTGCGAGAGTTCACTGAATTTGAATGCCTTTATATCACAAGGAGTTCACAATGAATAATAAACTAGTGATAATTCGTGATATGAATCACGATGTAGAAGAAATCGTGATAGAATATGAAATCGATGAAGAGACGATATATTTAGGAAAGATGTTCGATAAAACAGTCATACACGAACATATCGATGATGAAACCCTTCATATTAGTCTTGATTATAAAATGTAGGCTCCATTTTTTAGTCTTTTTCATGCTCCACGTTTCTTTCTCTGGGGTGAAAGCCGACACCAGGCCTACTCTCGAAAACACAGGCAGAGGCTCAGAATATTTCTTACCTTGTGGAAGATTCGAACCTTGGCACCCAATTGCCTAGCAGACGACAATCCAACTTGCGTTACAGCGTTGGTTCTTTACATGACATCATTTCCTTGGTTACTTCGAACAAATGGTGGTTTTGGGTTCTAATTTCGGTTGTCTCTGAAGGCAGTGTGACCTAGTCATCTTCTCTCATAATTCCATTTATTTTCAGAATGTCACTCTATTACAAACTGTGTCTTATACCTTGACTGCAATAGCCACCTTTCTTTTATCTTCACAATGTCAAGCTATTACGAACTTCATACTTATACCTTGACTGCAATAACCACTATTCTTGTATCACAATAGTTTGTTAATGAACTCAAAGTTTTGGAATTCCAAAAGGAATAATTCCTAATAATTGTCTATTTTCAGATTCCGAACTCAATCAGCTGATTCCAGTCTGGAAGAGAAATCAGGATATTTGGAACAATTAAAGGCAGAAGGCACCGTCAGTCCTAAACGACATAGTTCAGGTCCGTCAAAACCTGGTAAGTACATTTTATTTTACAATTATTGTAATTAGTGGAGCCACGGTGGCTGAGTGAGTTATACGCTGAAGGCCTAGCTAGGGTCAATCCCGGCATAGTTCGAGATGATACCTTCAGATTTTTCAACCCGGTTTCCCCCTGTTAGTGATGCAGGTAAGAGGGGCTGACATGGAAAAAGCGTCGTTCAGATGGGACAATAAACCGAGACCCCGTGTGCTGCAGACTGTGCACATTAAAGATCCTTCAACACAAGAAAAGTGCCTTATGATGTCAAGGTATTAGACTGAGTTGATGTAGTGAATTATGAGCTAGCCACAAGCTGGTGTATTTACTGTCAAAGATTGGATCTAAATGACTCTAGTGATTTAAATATTTTCATTCTTTATGAATATAATCCTATACAATCAGGTTTAACTTCCATTAGGACATTTAAAGGGACAGATGCGCCATTTTGGGGGATCGATTTTAGACTTGAATATATGTAAATAGTCTTCAGATGTACTAGAAATGTATGAAAATCGCATTATTCCTTTAAAAATATCTCAAACTAGGAATTTTACTCACTATTTCTATAGATGTCTTTTTCTATATATCACAGTGTATCAAGAAAAGACGAGTCGTCATTTTAACTTTCAAACGTGGCTAATTCTAGACACACATGGATTTGAAGACTCAAATTTCGACAGTGAGCTGTGAACACTATTACTGATTAGCTTAAAAAATTCTCGTTTCCGAGACTAAAGTATGATTGGTCAAAAAAATGGTGCATCTGTCTCTTTTAAGCGGCTATCTTACGCCTATATGCCTGTGCCTGTGCTTTCGTAACATTAATTAAGCATGATTTTACAAACTAAAATTCCTAGTTTGAAAATGACTTTACATACACAAACATATATTTTTGAATTATGCTCATTCTTAAAAGGATATTTTAAGCTGTCTGTGTCACTTATCAAAATTAGAATCAGATAACTGATTGATACGCAATGAAATGAAAATATACTGTGATATCAGTGGCATAATACACAATTTCTTTAAACTCCTGGTAAACAAAAATGAAAAATTGCTCAACCAGTTATAATTTCAGCTTACCGTGTCCCTTTTCAGAATACAAATCTGACTTATGGTTCTCTGGCACTTTCATCACTTCCAGAACATTCTATCAGGTAGTTATGACCGAAGATGTCACTTGTAGCTAAGTTTTCCATATCATGACAACAGTCTTAAATTCCATGGCACAACTTATTAAATTGTGAGAGAACCCTACATCAAATTTTAATTTTGAAAAGTGGTATGGATAGCTGAAATCGATCTCTATCTACTGGTTTATTAAATATTAAAAATCGAATTCTATCCCTTTAACCATGTTATCAGTAAAATATTCAAATGAAAGATAGGAGTTATTGATGTAAAAATAATTTGGACGACTGAATTATTTCAACTGGCTGTATATGAATTAAACGTCATAAAATTTTGTTCAAGTCTTTTATGTGCGTACTCTGAAACGCAGTTGTGAATTTTATCTATTTCTTTCGTAAGCTGAATTTTGGAAGATTTTGTCATTTACGTTTCGTGGATATTCCTGTTTAAAGTGTAAAAACACAGTTTTGTTTTGAAGTTGTAAATTTTGGATTAATCGTATTTCATAGTAAGCTGATTTTGGAAGATTTTGCCATTTACGTTTTGTGGATATTCCATTTTTGTTTTTTTAAGTAAATATTATTATGCAGTTTTGGATTATATCTATTTCTTTGTAAACTGTTTTTGGGAGATTTTGTTTGTTACGTTTTGTGGATATCCCTTTTTTAAAAGTTTACAGTTCTATTTTGAAGTTATGAATTTTGGGATTACGTCTTTTTCTTTGTAATTTTGAATTTTGAAGACTTTGCCAGTTGTGTTTTGTGGAAATTCCATTAGTACAGAATTAAGCAACAGGTTCGTCATCTGTTTGACCAATCATACTTTTGTCTCAGAAAACAGGAATTTTTAAGCTAAGCTAATCAGTAATAGTGTTCACAGCTCACTGTCAAAATTTGAGCCTTCAAATCCATGTGTATCCAGAATTATCCACGTTTGAAAGTTAAAAAGATGAGTCGTCTTTTTTTGAGACACTGTGATATATAGAAATAGTGAGTAAAATTCCTAGTTTGAGATATTTTTGAAGGAATTATGTGATTTTTTTACATTTCTAGTACTTCTGAAGACAATTTACATATATTCAAGACCCAAATCAATCTCGCAAAAATGGCGCATCTGTCCCTTTAAATCAAGAATTAAGCACCATTTAAGACAATAGATTGATGGAATTTGTCTAGCAGGGAAAATATGACCAATATTAAATCAACAACTTGTACCTCAAGGTTTTATTATCTCCAGGTGGTTGTAAGGAAGTCTGCTGACTCTTAGTGTACCAATATACTGTTGGTATGGTTGATTTGCCTAATTTACCATGACTTCTTACCTCTGTGGCTTTTGCCTTTGTGGCTTTTGCCTTTGTGACTTCTTACCTTGTGGCTTTTGCCTTTGTGACTTCTTACCTTGTGGCTTTTGCCTTTGTGACTTCTTACCTTTGTGACTTCTTACCTCTGTTTGAGTCTTGAATATATGTAAATAGTCTTCAGAAATACTAGAAATGTATGAAAATCACATAATTCCTTTAAAAATATCTCAAACTAGGAATTTTACTCACTATTTCTATATATGTCTTTTCTATATATGACAGTGTCTCAAGAAAAGACGACTCGTCATTTTAACTTTCAAACACGGATAATTCTAGACACACATGGATGTGAAGGCTCAAATTTCGGCAGTGAACTGTGAACACTATTACTGATTAGCTTAGTTAAAAAAATTCCTGTTTCTGAGACTAAGGTAAGATTGGTCAAACAGATGGAATTTTTGAAAATTTGGGTATGTTTGATTCATTTTAAGAAGTCAGTTGACAATTAGGCAGATCAAACCAACCGTATAAGAATCTTACCATGTGTTACTCTTAAATCTATGAAAATATCTTGTGACAGGTTTATTTAAAGGGTGACAAACTGTCCTCAAATTCTGGATAATTGGTTCATTAGCTTTAGTATTCTTATCTTTTTGGTCCATGGATTGTGCTTTTGGGAATGAAATTAACCTTTTTCACCTTATAATGAGCACTATGCATAAAGATTTCTTAAAGTTTGCAAAGAAAAGACAAGTTATGTTAAGGTAGATTATAAAATGCAATCCATCTTTAAGTTACAAATATTTTTGGACTAGATGTGACATTTTGGTTTAGCAACTTACAGTCTTGTTTTTGTGCGGTGAGCAGACGTCATTTCTATTTTGGAACTTCTTCAGTGATCCATGAAGATATTCCGTTCATTTGAAGTCGATATATTTATTTATTTATTGGTTTTGTGGATTTTTTTGTGGACTTGTGACAGACGCCATTGATTTGACTTCGAAGTGATTTTAAAGGGATTTTAAAAAGGTTTTCTAAATTTTTTATGTATATCAGGGACACTGATAGCATCAATTTGTACCATTCCAATTTTCAATCAGATGTCTGTGGTTCTTACAATTCAACTTAAACTAAGTGTTTGATGACGTGATGTGATACAAGCATATTTAGTGATTAGTGACATCATCAAACACTTAGTTTTAGTGGAATTGCAGGAACCACAGACGTCTGATTGAAAATTAGAATGGTGTAAATTGATGCTATCAGTGTCCCTGATATATGTAAAAAATTTAGAAAACTTCTTTCCAATCCATTAAAGAATTGGAAATAATAACTGGAATAATTTTGATTTTTCATATTTTTTTTCTAAAATAAGGATTTGGTCATAGAAAGATTCACAAGGATTTTTAAGGCTTTGTATCTCTATATATTGAATGGATTTTCTTTGTTTTTGAATTGTGTCTGCTATTGTATTGTCTAAAATCAGTATTTGGATTTAGCCATAAAATTATTCTTCAAAAACTGAAGATTTTATGACTTGTTTGGAATAGATTTTCTTCGTTTTTGAGTTGTGTCTGCTATTAGACTGTCTAAAATCAGTATTTGGATTTAGAATTTAGGATTTGTCTTCATTAAAGTGATCACATCTGTTTTTGAGAAATTTCTGTTACTGGATTTTCGATTTCTAAGTTCCCATTGTACAGGACTACTCTTGGAAATATCCTTGGAAGATTTGTCTTAGTGGGAAGTGACTATCCATTTAGGCTTTTCTAAAAACTGTTTTTGGATTTAGACCTTGAAGAATTCATCAAGGATTTGTTAGGAGAGACTAGAAGGTGTATGGATTACGTCTTTATAGAATTAAACCTGTGCTTTGGAGACAACTGTGTTAAAAATGTCGGATAAAATCCAAGATGGAGAAGCGACTCTTGATTTAGAAGAAAATGTGGAAATTGATCTTAAAGTCGGTGTTTTGGACAAAAGTGTTTTAGCTACCCATGAAGACCCTGAACCAGAATTTGAAACTTCATTCCCCCTGGGATTATCCCTGGATGCTACATTGAATAGTGGTTTTGCTTTGGATGATGATACTGAGGAACAACCTGTGGATCCTTTTCAGTATGCAGTACCTGGTGTTCCTACTCAGGAATCTAGTTCAGCATCAGATGTGGAATGTGTCCCTAATGATGCTTCTACTGGCGCTCGTGAGATCCAATCTGACCCCCCATGATTGATGGTGCCAAAACTTTGAATTCTGGAACTCTTGATCAAAAAGGGAGCCAGTTGAAAAATTTGGAACCAATTGTTGGAACTAGTTCTGAAGATGGTTCCAAGGAAAATAGTGTTTCTGTGATTGAGACAAAAATTGAACACCATTTGGAAGATCACAAGTTGGATACCAAGTCCAAAGATGTTGATGCCAAAGCAGATGCAAGGGTGGTGGATGACAAAACATCTGCAGATGACAATTTGGAAATTGACCTGAAAGTCGGTGTCTTGGACAAAAGTATTCTGAGTCCACATGAAGAGGATCCTCCACCAGAATTTGAAGCTTCATTCCCTCTAGGATTATCCCTGGATGCCACCTTGAATAGTGGTTTTGCTTTGGATGACGACACTGAGGAACAAGCTGTGGACCCTTTTCAGTATGCTGTTCCAGGAGTTCCTACTCCAGAGGTGGATGAAAATGTCAGTTGTCCTTCCCGAGAAATAAAAAAATCTTCTGATCTAGATCTTCAGCAAGGTACAGAAGACTTCTCTAAAGAGGATGGTGATGCCAACTTAACACCAGAGAGTACCCATCCTTCTGTTGATGCAGAACCTGAAAAAGGCTCTCCAATAATTCCCAAAGAACAGCTCTCCAAAGTGGATGGATCTTTTGAAAATCTTCCAAGTCATCAGCTGGATGGATCTTTTGAAAATCTTCCAAGTCATCAGCTGGATGGATCTATGGAAAATCTTCCTCCAAGCCCAAAGCTTGATCAATCTCTTGAAATTCTTCCTCCAAGCCCAAAGCTGGATCAATCTGTTGAAAATCTTCCAAGCCCTAAGCTGGATCAATCTGTTGAAAATCTTCCAAGCCCAAAGCTGGATCGATCTGTTGAAAATCTTCCAAGCCATCAGCTGGATGGATCTATGGAAAATCTTCCTCCAAGTCCTAAACTGGATGGATCTATGGAAAATCTTCCTCCAAGCCCAAAGCTGGATGGATCTATGGAAAATCAGCTATCAAATCTCAAGGTTGATCATTTAAATCCTGAGATGGATGGTTCTGTGGATAATCTCCCTGCTGGTCCTAAGAATGATGCATCTTTGGGAAATGATGACAGCTCTGTATCACATCCTTCATTGGAAACTGATCCTTTGGGTAAGGCTGAAATTGAGGAAATGCTACCACTGATTCTGAATGATGACATGTTGCTTCCGACAGACAAACTTTCTGGAAATGAGGACATTTTAGTAGTTTTAGAGGATCCGGACATAGAAATTCCTCTTTTAAACGAGGACATGCTTGATTTAGAGACAGTGACACCCAAAGATCTTGTGGAGTCCCATCACAGTTCTGAAGCCCAGCTGGTGGAGGATGCATCTCTTAAAGCTTCCAGGAACCTCGGTGACAACCATGGAAGTCCAGATAAAGATGCTCATTCTTCAGCAGAAAAGCACTTCGAAGACTCTGTTGATGCAGAAGATGTTAACCCTGTTGACTTGGCCCAAAACGCCAGTCCTGAAATGGAAGTTGGTGATATTAAGAAAACTGCCAGTACTGATGCTAGCAATGATGATGATGATGATGATGATGATGATGATGATGATGTTCCCTTGTTGGAAACGAGAATGGGAGATTGTGGCAAAGTGTCCAAACAGCCTGAAGTTCTGTTGGACAGTTTAGCTCTGGATGGCCACATTCTTACACCATCAGATCCAGATAAGAATCAAAACAGTTTGGCACCGAAATGGGATGAAAGGACAGATTCAAAAGGCATGGATTTTGATCCAAAAGACGTTGTCATGACATCTTTTGATTCCATGGGTCTTCAGGGTGACTCTGACCATTCCAAAGATGGCCACGTTGGACGAGAGAGGAGTGACTCCAAACGATCTATGGGATTTCACGAAAATGACGAAGACGATTTCTCTGTATTCCACATGGAATGGAGGGAAAGATTGAATTCCTTCCGTGTGAAATTGAAGTCCAAATTTTGGCGCCGAAAATCCATGCAAGCAGCGGAATCTCCTGATGGAGAACCAGAGACTGAAAGTGAAAAGAAAGTCGAAAGCAAGGACCAACAAGGTAATTTTAAAAAGCAAATTGTTTTTTTCAGTGTAGAATCATTAACTTTCAGTGGCATTAAAGGTACACTATCACTTAGAATGGACATACAATTTAAAGTCTCAAACTTGGTCAATAAGTGTATATATTCATCAGTTGGATTAACCAGGTGTCTTGACTAAAGAATAGAATCTCTATATAACACGATATATCTATTAAACAAAGTAATTATTGAAAAACACTTCTAAGCATGTTTCACAATTACTTAGTTTAATGAATTATTACTTAGTTTAATGAATTATTACTTCGTTTAATGAATTATTACTTCGTTTTATGAATTATTACTTAGTTTAATGAATTATTACTTAGTTTAATGAATTATTACTTAGTTTAATGAATTATTACTTAGTTTAATGAATTATTACTTAGTTTAATGAATTATTACTTAGTTTTATGAATTATTACTTAGTTTAATGAATTATTACTTAGTTTCATGGATTATTACTTAGGTTTATGGATTTATTGGATTATACAGGGATTCTGTTGTATAGTTTTGACACCAGGCAAATATACACCACAATAAAGTCCCCCCTACAACTTTTCAGGGAGCCGCGGTGGCTCAGTGAATTAAAAGCTTGCTCGCTAACCTGAAGGTCCAGGGTTCAATCCCAGCATAGGTCGAGATAATACCTTCAGATTTTTCAACCCGGTTTCCCCCTGTCAGTGATACAGGTAAGAGGGGCTGACATGGAAAAAGCGTCTAGTCGTTCAGATGGGACAATAAACCGAGGCCCCGTGTGCTACAGGCTGTGCACGTTAAAGATCCCTTGACAGTAGGAAATCGAACAAGAGCAGGCTAATGCTGCTATCCTGGCAAAATTTCCCTCATGGCACAATGCATGGTGTTGCCTGTCTTCATTAGTCCACATGGTACAGAAAAGTAGGATGTAAAACTCCATTCATTTCATTTTCTTTCAATAAAATACAAAACCAATGTTTGACCTACAAAATATAAATCCATAAATTGCACATTGAATGTTGAGTCATTGACATTAGCCATTATGCACTGAAGTCTGACTTAAACTTTGAACTTTGACCTTTGATAAATATTTGACCTTATCTGATAGTGTAGTTTATTAGACATATTAGATATGAACTGTTTATAGCATTAAGAATGACATACCTTAATATAGCTATTTTAAAGGGACACGACTGATTGGCTTAGCTAAATAATTTATGTTTCTGAGACTAAGGTATGATTGGTCAAATGGATGGCGAACTTGTTCCTTTAACTGGCAGAAAACATAGTTGCCTCAGTGAAAAGCTCATTAAAACACAAATTTTATGACATGGTTATTGTGGCAGAACGACCTAACCGTAGAGATAAAATAATTAGTAAATATTTTGATATCATTTTCTGTTATTGTTGATGTGATTTAGGGGCGGACATTTTTTTTGTGAACCAATTAATGTGACAAACATAGACAGATGTAGGATAACACTGTGAAAAGGCTGGTTTTTCTCATTTCAAAATAATATTTGATTTGATTTGGTTTTTGATTCGAATATAAAGACTTTAATTTGTGAAAGGATCAATCAAATTTGAAATAGAATGAGTTAAGTGTCCCACAGAAAAAAACTGAAACAAAATATGGATATTGACTGCGGGATAAAAGTCAAGGCAAATATCACAAGCTCTTATTGAAATGTCGTGGAGATTTTCTATGTAATGTCAGATTATGTCACTCAAGTAGACCAAAGTTACATCGCAACTATATTTTGGACCTACTTGTTTTGATGTCAGATTTTGACGTGTTGCCAGAATGAGATATGGAAGCTTAACATTATTTGGGGCGTGAAGTTTGTGTTTCTTTGATCAATTGAAGAATTTGCAAGGAATTTTACTACTTTTGGATTTTTAAAATGACTATGCGAACACAATCCTCATCAGGATAGCTAGGTTTGGAAATGTGGTCAACTTTGCAAATTAGAATTTTAAGAATTAATGAACTCACTTAATAGGAGTAAAGAAGTCAAACATGAGAATATTCTCCAATGTTTGACTTGGACTTTTGGGGTTAATAAAATTTCCAAAATTGTTAGTAAATATCCAAATTAACAAATCAAGTTCGCTCTGTGCCAGCGATTTAACGAACATTTGTAAGACTATGACAGAAAATCTGAGTGAAGATTAAAAAATGACGTGAACCTCTTTTTGGATTCAAAATGGTGGGCAAGAAATTAAAATATAGGTTTTTGTTCGTGCGCAGACCAAAATGGATGAAATTACCCCAAAAAAACAAACAGAATGATCAAAATGATCAAGGTAAAATTAATTATTGTTCAAAGATTTTGCTATATTTTTTACTTCATCTGTGTCCCTTTTCAGAATTTAAATTCGGCTTTGCGTTTGCATACTATTAAATCAACAGTTATTATTCTGGAAGAGACTGCAATCTATCTAATGATATGTTATTGGTTGTCTGTATTCTATGAAAGAATGTTAATGACCCTTGGACAATTTTTGACTTTATTTGATCGTAGATGTACTGGACATCAGATATTCAATAATGAAAATTGATACTTGTAGCTCCAAGTTGAGGTCTTTCATCCGGTATAGCAAACATAAACATGACTGTGTACCTGATAGCATCAATTTCTACCAGTCCAATTTTCAATCCTGAAAGAACTGAACCCTGAAAGAACTGAACCCTGAATGAAATGAACCCTGAATGAACTGAACCCTGAAAGAATTGAATCCTGAATGAAATGAACCCTGAATGAACTGAACCCTGAATAAACTGAACCCTGAATGAACTGAACCCTGAATGAAATGAACCCTGAAAGAACTGAACCCTGAAAGAATTGAACCCTGAATGAAATGAACTACTCCGAATGAACTGAACCCTGCAAGAATTGAACCCTGAATGAACTTAACCCTGAATGTACTGAACCCCGAATGAACTGAACCCTGAATGAACTGAGCCCTGAAAGAACTGAATCCTGATTGAACTGAACCCTGAAAGAATTGAACCCTGAATGAACTGAACCCTGAATGAAATGAACCCTGAAAGAATTGAACCCTGAATGAACTGAACCCTGAATGAACTGAACCCTCGAATGAAC
>NW_008710371.1:686457-688731 GCF_000327385.1 Lottia gigantea
TAAATTGATGCTATCAGTGTTCCTGCTACACATAAAAAATTTAGAAAACCTTTTTACAATCCCTTTAAACATGACCTTAATGTCAGTCGAAATCTAACTGTGTCATACCCCTGTAGGCCATATTACATAATGACCTCCATAATTGACTGACAGGTCATAGGTTATAATTTAAAGGACAGGTCAAAGTTGAGAAAGGTCACTTTTCAATCAGAAAGAACTTATTATAACTTAGGAAAGGTCAGTTACTTCTTTTCAATTGTTTTGGGCAATTTATATATTGACCTGTAGTGGGTTACTTAGGGATAAAAGGGCATATGTCAAAGTTCAAAGGTCAAAATTTAGAAATTGGAATTGGTCTGTAAGTTTGTGGAATGGTAAAGAATATGCCTTACATAAGGACAGCACCATGAGGGTTCGTCAGTTTTTAGAAATCTGCTTAGGTTCGTTCTTTCCCTGCTTAGGTCAAGATGATACCTTCAGATTTTTCAACCCGGTTTCTCCCTGTCAGTGATACAGGTAAGAGGGGCTGACATGGAAAAAGCGTCTTGTCGTTCAGAAGGGACAATAAACCGAGGCCCTGTGTGCTACAGGCTTTGCACGTTTAAGATTCCACGACAGTTGGAAATCGAAAAAGAGCAGGCTAATGCCGCTGTCCTGGCAAAATTTTCCTGATGGCACCCTGCATGACGTTGCCTGTCTTCATTAGCCCACATGGTGCAGAAAAGTAGGATGTAAAACTCCATTCATTTAATAATTGAGATTGAAGCAGACTTTAATTTGTTGGGTTTTTTTATTTTGGATTAATGAGTTAGATTTCACGAAAGGAAAGTTTCGTCTTCTAATTTGAACCAGTTTTGTACTTGTTTGTGAATCATTGAGTCACAAGATGTAGGGTGACACACTTGGAATTGCACGAACAACAGACATCTGATTGAAAATTAGAATGGTGTAAATTGATACTATCAGTGTCCCTGATGAGCATAAAAAATTTAGAAGACCTCTTTATAATCCCTTTAATGTCCATTCTAAGAGGTAGTATACCTTTAACCCTTTGCCTGGTAAAATTTCTTTAAAATTGGCTTAACCCTGTACACTATAGAATATCTTGTGAATCTAATGAGGTCATAGGTTAAGCCCATTAACCCTGTGACTATGGTGAAATTTCTCTACTTTGGTTTTCTCCAGCTGTGCAGACATGTTTTTGTTTCATTTTTCTACTTCTGCACTGTTTCGTGGCAGAAGTGTGATGTTGCTATAAATAGAACTGTGAAAGAATTTCGACATACTTTCCGTACATGATATTTTTAGTATTTAAATGACTTCGGATTTAGTTTTTGGATATGTGGGTCTTTGGACTGAAGACTTTTAACAAAACGTTGCCGTCTGCACCAATTTTCAGGGTAAAAACTTATTTTTTATGTGTATCAGAGACACTGATAGCATCAATTTAAACCATTACAATTTTCAATCAGATATCTGTTGTTCGTGCACTTAAAATAAGTGTTTGTTGACGTCACTAATCGCGAAATATGCTTTATCATATAAGACCGTACGCGATTAGTGACATCATCAAATACTTAGTTTTAGTGGAATTGCAGGAACCACAGACGTCTGATTGAATATTCTTGTTTCTGTTTTGAATCATACCTGAATTTGCACAGGGGTGTTTGCTAAATTATTTTTTGTATACATTCACAATGTCAAGCTATTTTGAACTCTGTCTTATACTTTGACTGTAATAGGCACTTTTCTTGTATCATGGAAGTTTGTAAGTGCATTTGATTTGATTGTTTACTGGTTAACAGACCATAAACTAGTTTGTGTCTGCCATTGTAGACACCATTGTGTTTTATAACAAGGCATTTGATTGGATAATATTCAACTCTCACAAGGGAGATAAATCATATATTTAAAGCTTGCTAAAATGTCAAGGTATTAGACAGAGTTTGTAATAGCTTGACATTGTGAAGATGGTAGCAAACTTCTGTGATACAAGACAAGTGTTTAATGATGTCAAGGTATCAGACAGAGTTGGTAATAGCTTGACATTGTGAAGATGGTAGCAAACATCCATGATACAAGACAAGTGCTCAATGGTGTCAAGGTATCAGACAGAGTTGGTAATAGCTTGACATTGTGAAGATGTAGATTTTATATTTGCATAAAATATTAGTTTCTTTGTCTAAATTTACTTTGCTTTTCTTTCGCTTTTATTATCTAGTGGTTTTATTATTAAGTAATTGTTTTAATGCGGCCATTTTTTAATGCCATGTT
>NW_008710371.1:689120-695740 GCF_000327385.1 Lottia gigantea
CCATTCTTTTGGACATGTTGTCAATTTCACCATGAATTTAAGCCATTCTTTTGGACATGTTGTCAAATTTCCCCATGATTAGAAGCCAATTCTTTTGGACATGTTGTCAAATTTCACCATGAATTTAAGCCATTCTTTTTGCCACGTTGTCTAATTTCCCCATGATTTTAAGCCATTCTTTTTAACGTGTCAAATTTCCCCATGATTTTGTCAAATTTCCCTATGATTTTGTCTAATTTCCCCATGATTTTGTCTAATTTCCATATGATTTTGTGTAATTTCCCCATGATTTTATCTAATTTCCCCATGATTTTGTTTAATTTCCCCATGATTTTGTCTAATTTCCCCATGATTTAACCAATTCTCTTTGACACATTGTCAAATATCCCCATGATTTTGTTAAATTTCTCCATGATTTTGTCTAATTTCCCCATGATTTTGTCTAATTTCCTCATGATTTAACCAATTCCTTTTAACATGTTGTCAAATTTCCCCATGATTTTAACCAATCCCTTTTTATTTCAGAATTAATACCGAAGCCTCAGTCTGGATTTGACGACCCTCCATTATACCTCTGTCTCCGAGTCGGTCAGCCCAAATTTAAAGAAGTATCACAAACATGCCCTATAGAGAGTTACCGTGGCAACAAGAAGAAACCTGAATATTGGTTTTCTATCCCACGAGACAAGTAAGTTTTGGGATGGGTTTTTGGAATTTCTTGGTATGGTATACAGTAACCCCAGTCCAAATCATATCACCTCTAAACTGACATATTTGAAGAGTTCCGACCAAATCACTGTGTAATCTATAGAAGGAAACTTCTAAACCACAATCGGCCATCTAATGGTGAGGGCACACGGACGGTCATGGTCGAAGATTTTTGTTGCTGATTAGATCTTAAGTAAATCTTGTGTGTGCCTGTGCTTCCATGACAAGATTATCAATTCCCCGACAGGATTTATAATAGCAAACAAGTTTGATAATTGTCTCCGATAGTTTCATCGTCTGCCAGACAGACTGTCATCATCCAATCAGATTCATTTCCCTTTCAATTACATGATCTGTGATTATCAATAGGTGGAAAACTACAGACTGCCGATTTCTGTCGGTGAAACTCTTGACAAAGCTCTAATCGGCTACAAAAATCTCCAACCAAGACAGTTCATGTGCCCGCACCTTTAATAAGGAAAGTAGTTAATCCATAGTTAATTCACCAACAACTCCTTTCGACCAATCATACCTTAGTTTCAGAAACAGGAATTTTTTAGCTAAGCTAATCAGTAATAGTGTTCACAGCTCACTGTCGAAATTTGAGTCTTCAAATCCATGTGTGTCCAGAATTATCCGCGTTTGTAAGTTAAAAATTCAACTGGAATTTTAGTGAGACTATGCCATATATAGAAAACACATATATAGAAATAGACAGTGAAATTTCTAGTTTGAGTTATATTTGAAGGGATTATGTGATTTTCGTGTGTTTTAGTATTTCTTAAGACTATTAAAGCACAATAAAGACCCAAATCAATCCCCGAAAATTCCCCATTTAATGATTGATTACTTAGGTTTTTTTGATGACATATAACAGGATTTAAAGTTGGGTTTCCTTATTTTTTAGTGTCAAATTAAGCAAACTATTTGATTAATTGGTGTTTCTAATGAATTATCATGTATTCTTAATCATATCATTATGTTCTTATTGCATATAATTAAGAGTTTTAACCAATCATAAATGTCCATGTATGTACAGTCTGGATAAACTAAAAAAGACTTTTTGACCTTTCTTGATCGGTCACTCATTGGAATTCTGCTGGTAATTCTCTTCTAATTAAGCTAATTATGAATTAATTATAGACATGTGAGACAAACTGGTATTTTTTCAAGTCATTAGAACACCTCTACTTTCTATTCATATAAGTATTAGCATTTTCATTTTTATAAATAAAAATAAGGGAACCCATCTTTAACTATGTTTTAATAGCCTGTTGCACAATAAACCAACAATCCCCTAAGCTAGGATGTAAAATTCCATTCTTTTGTAGGATTCAGTAGCCTAGAGCTAGTTTTAGGATGGGGAACAAGGATGCAGAATTTTTTTTCATTTCACTAGTTTCATTATAAAAGTAGGATAAAAATTCATTTCTTTAGCAGATGTGCAGTGAAGAAGGGTTTCAAAAAGTCAAAAAAGATTTGAGAAACTAGACCATAAAACTAACTCAGTAAGGTGCAATTAAAGGGATTGTAAAAAGGTTTTCTAAATTTTTTATGTGTATCAGAAACCCGGATAGCATCAATTTACATCATTCCAATTTTTAATCAGATGTCTGTGGTTCCTGTAATTCTACTAAAACTAAATGTTTGATGATGTCACTAATCACAAAATATGCTTTATCACATCATAAAAATTTAGTTTTAATGTAATTTCAGGAACCACAGAAATCTGATTAAAAATTGGAATGGTGTAAATTGATACTATCAGTGTCCCTGATACACATAAAAAATTCAGAAAACCTCTTTACAATGTCTTAGGTTGGATTTCAAGCGCTATTCATGAACCCAAAAGGTATGGGAGGATGTAAAACTCTATTTCATTTCAGGGTTGATCAACTGTACGCGTTTTTTGTCCAGTGGACTCCAGATATTTATGGTGACGAAGAAGATATGGACCCAGAACAACGAGGATTTGTTGTTTTTGATGAAGATGATTTGGATGCCGAGTCCTCCATTGAAATTTGTGATGAACATTTTGCCAGTATTCAGAAAATCAGAAAAGATTGGGAGGTAGGTTTTGTGGTGTGATGGACTTTCATTGGACTTAAATAGACTTCCATGAACTTCTATAGACTTCATTTGACTTCTATGGACTTCATTAGATTTAGATGGTCTGAATTGAACTTCTATAGACTTCCATGGCCTTAGATGGACTTCTATGGACTTCAATGGACTTTTATGAATAGACTTCTATGGACTTCAATGGACTTAAATAGACTTGAATTGACTTCTATAGACTCCCATGGACTTCAATGGGCTTTAATGGATTTCCATGGACTTTAATGGAATTCCATGGACTTAGATTGACTCCAATGGACTTCCATGGACTTCATTGGACTTAAATGGATTTCTATTGACTTCTGTGGGCATTTATGGATTTCAATGAACTTCAATGGACAATCAGATACAGAAGTAGGATGTAGACCTCAATTTCATCAGTAAAAAAGAAAAATACCCAATCCTAGGCCAATACATTTGGGAGAATCAAACTCTCCCTTTCCGCGTAATATATTTCATTTGATTAATCCAATCAGGTGCAGATAAGTAGGATGTAAAACTCCATTCTATTTCAGATTGTTAGTAAGGTAGAGGCTATCAGGCGTATGTCTACTGTTGATATAGAAGACACCTTACCACTACCAGACCTGGTTGGTACCACCACCATACTGACCAATGATGAACAGATACATCAGGTACGTTCTACAGGCCATATTCATGTTTCGGCCATATTGGATTCAGAATGAGGCTCATAAAGCAAACAAACAAAGGTAACATGGTGTCACTGCAGTAGACCTTATTGAATTCAGAATGAGGCTCATAACTCAAACAAAGGTAACAAGCGTGTGACTGCAATAGACCTTATTCATGCGTCAGCCATATTGGATTCAGAACGAGGCTCATAATGCAAACAAATAAATGTAACGTTGTGTCACTGCAATAGACCTTATTCACGTGTCAGCCATATTGGATCCAGAACGAGGCTCATAATGCAAACAGTGATAACGTTATTACAATGCATAAAATTTTATTTTCAGCTCTCCAATGCTCTTCCACCGCGAACCATAGGCTATCCTTGGACCTTGGTTTACAGTTCTGAGAACCATGGATTCAGTTTAAAAACACTGTACAGAAACATGCAGGGACTGGACAGTCCAGTACTCATTGTGGTCGAAGATACCAATGGCCACGTAAGTAACATTTAAAGGGATTGTAAAAAGGTTTTCTAAATTTTTCATGTGTATCAGGGACACTGATAGCATCAATTTACACCATTCTAATTTTCAATCAGATGTCTGTGATTCCTGCAATACCAATTAAAGTAAGCGTTTGATGATGTCATTAATCGCAAAATATGGCCTTTTGCAATGAGTGACGTCATCAAACACTTAGTTTGGCATAGGTCGAGATAATACCTTCAGATTTTTCAACCCGGTTTCCCCTGTCAGTGATGCAGGTAAGAGGGGCTGACATGGAGAAAGTGTTTAGTCATTGGATGGGACAATAAACCGAGGCCCCGTGTGCTACAGGCTGTGCATGTTAAAGATCCCTTGACAGTTGGAAATCAAAAAGAGAAGGCCAATGCCGCTGTTCTGGAAAAATTTCCCTCATTGTACACTGCATGACTTTGCCAGTCTTTATTTTTGTTATGTTTTAACAGGTGTTTGGTGCAGTGACCAATTGTCCGTTGAAAATGAGTGACCATTTTTATGGAACCGGGGAGTCTTTTCTCTACACTTTCTACCCGGATTTCAAAGTAAGTACCCGGTTTTTATTTTTCAACCAGATCTTGATGATCTAGATCTAGATCTTTGTCTATTCTTCCTCATATGATTGTGACAGGCAGGGTATGCTTAATCTTCTAGACACCTGATACCACTTTTCATTATCAAATACTTATGATTGATATACTTCCTCATATGAGGAGTTGTGACAGGCAGGGTATGCTTACTCTTCTAGACACCTGATACCACTTTTCATTATCAAATACTTACTCATTTATGATTGATATACTTCCTCAGGTGAAAAGTATATCAGCTGCTATCAATGTTTTGCCAAATGTTGTTTGGATTTTGGGTTTCGTTTTGCTGTTTGGATCGTTAGTACTTGGTTTGTTTATGTACTCCTGTTTATATTTTTTCTTCAGATTTTTCATTGGTCTGGTGATAATAATTTCTTTTTAAAAGGAAATCAGGAAAGTTTGGCGATTGGATCTGGCCAGTGAGTATTGTTTATTTTTATCTTGCAGCTAGGACATCCTAGGATCTTAACTTCTTACACTGTTTGTAGGATAGCCAAGCTCTAAGATTGTTTCGAGAATACGTTTCCAGATCTCTTTGGAACAACTGGAATAATGATGATCCTGTCTAGCAGCTGGTCCTTGACCAAACCTCTTGGTATTGATCTTTCCTGGATTATCTGTACCCATTTACAGCTGGGTTGACTGGAATAATGAGGATCTTGTCTACCAGCTGGTCCTTGACCAAACCTCTTGGTATTGATCTTTCCTAAATTATCTGTACCCATTTACAACTGGGTCGACTGGAATAATGAGAATCCTGTTTACCAGCTGGTCTTTTGAAATCGAAAGGCTTTGCTGCATATAAATACAGGATATGCTTACTCTTGTAGACACCTGATACCACTTTCCATTATGAAATATTTACTCACTTATAATTGATATACTTTCTCTTATGAGGGATTGTAACAGGCAGGGTATGCTTACTCTTCTGGACACCTGATACCACTTTTCATTATGAAATACTTACTCACTAATGATTGATATACTTCCTCATATCAGGGATTGTAACAGGCAGGGTATGCTTACTCTTCTAGACACCTGATACCACTTTCCATGAAATACTTACTCACTTATGATTGATATACTTCCTCATATGAGGGATTGTAACAGGCAGGGTATGCTTACTCTTCTAGACACCTGATACCACTTTTCATTATGAAATACTTACTCACTTATGATCGATATACTTCCTCATATGAGCGGTTGTAACAGACAAGATATGCTTACTCTTCTAGACACCTGATACCACTTTTCATTATGAAATACTTACTCACTTATGATCGATATACTTCCTCATATGAGCGGTTGTAACAGGCAGGGTATGCTTACTCTTCTGGACACCTGATACCACTTTTCATTATGAAATACTTACTCACTTATAACTGATATACATGAAAAGTTCATTAGTTGCTACCAATGTTTCACCAAAATGTTGTTTGGATTCTGGGTTTCGTTTTGCGGTTTGGATCGTTCGTACTTGGTTTATTTATTTACCCAAGCTGACGAGCTACCATGTTTTTTTTCAGAGGATATTTTGGTTTATGGTTTGATGGTGATTTATATCATGGAAGATCTCAACGCTGTGATACATTTGATAATGATATACTTACTGAGAAAGAAGATTTCTGTGTAAAAGCATTTGAAGCCTGGGCATTTGTTTAATACTTCCTTAAAAGGTAATTTTCCCAGAGTTTTATTATCCAATCAGATTACTGTGTTAAGTGACGTCATCAAACACTTAGTTTTAGTGGAATTACAGGAATCACAGACGTCTGATTGAAAATTGGAATGGTGTAAATTGATGCTATCAGTGTCTCGGATACACATAAAAAATTTAGAAAAACTCTTTACAATCCCTTTAACAATGAGATATTGAATCTACCAAAAATTGAAATTTCATACATTTTGGATCTTGAGAATGAGTTATGCCCCTGCCAGTGCTTATGAGGACTGTCTTTCCCACTCTATATTTTCAATCAATATTGATTTACCTTCATTCCTTTTCAGAGATTATCAAGCATATCATGAGCTGTCATAATACATTGGATTGAGA
>NW_008710371.1:695790-750729 GCF_000327385.1 Lottia gigantea
TTTGTACTCAACAGTCGACTGTGTTAATTGTAAATATTTTAGTCAAAAGTGGGATATAGAATAAAGACAATAGAATTTTCATATTCATTTACCCAATGTATTAGATGTATTGAAATGCACACGCATTTATGTAGGTCACTGTGCACAATGCATGTGCATCAAATCTAGGTCAACTGATTTTCACTTGGAATATATGTGGAATTTTTTTAATACAGATTATAAGTTGTGTGGCCTGTTATCATTTTGGAATTCTTAAAGCGTAAATTTAGGTCATTGTGCAAAATGCATGTGCATCAAATCTAGGTCATTCAATGGAAGCTGAGCAAAATGCATGTGCATCAGATCTTTATCATTCTCTGGACACTGAGCGTAATGCATGTGCATCAAATCTAGGTCATTCATTGGACACTGAGCAAAATGCATGTGCATCAAATCTAGGTCATTCATTGGACCTATAATCTATAATGAAGACAGCAGTGATGTAATATAGACAGTTTGGATTTTGTGTTCGGTGGCCACCTTAATGCACATGCATATTCGTGTTTATATTGTGGTGGGATAGTTTTACAAACTTGGAAACTGAGAGTAAAAATGTTCAATGTTAATTCAAATGATTCCAATATTTCTTTTTTATTTAAGTTTGTTAGTTTGGAAAGCATTCTCTCCTATGAAAACCACAAAAATGTTTAAAATTGGAATGTTGCATGTGCAAAAAATCTGTGATGATTGCAAAAATTTAAGTACATTTACTGCCAAAAGAGTTTGGACTAATTCGTGATTAGAAAACTTGAATATTGTGATAGTGGATGTGGTAAGGGTGGTACGAGTTTTTAGGTATAAACCTTTGATGCAAGGGTTACATGTCAAACTCTCCAACTACCTTTGTAATATCGATATGTATGTATTTATATTAGCGCTGGTACAATCTATCTGTGAGTCGATGTATCTCGATACAACTTGCCATGATACGCGTATTGTATCACCAGGTAGTGTATCATATATAGTGTAATTTAGAAAGTAGATAATTTCAGCAAGTAAATCTGAAGTGGATTTAAAAAGGGTTCAGGGTAATAGCCACCCGAAGTAATTCAAGGGTAAAAAGTATTCGTATAGTCAAAAGTGCTTAAATAAATAGCCTAGATCCAATTTTAGTCGAAAATATATCTAAATATGCAATATTGAGTATTTACAATCTCGATCTAATACCTTGACATCATTAGACACTTTTCCTGTGTTATTGTCATTTAACACATTTTGGCAAGCTTTAAACATATGGTTTATCTCCCTTGTGAGATTTGAATATTGACCAATCAAATGACATGTTAGAAAGTACAATTAAAGATACTAAAATTGCAAACAAGGGCTATTCAAGCCATATTGTTTACAGTTTTTCTGTCGAGGGCTCTGATTGGTTGTTTTTGCTAGAGTATAAACCAATCAAACATTTACCAACTTCTGTGATACAAGAAAAATATTCAACAGTGTAATTAAAATTAGGCCAAACTTTTGTTCCTTTTTTATTAGCTTTTATTTTCAATATAGCCACTTCAGTTAGGGTCTGAAGACAGCCCTCATCTAAGTAACCTTTTGACCTAACTCAAGGAAAGTATGCTTTAACCAATCAAATTTCTACCCTCTCCAGTGCTGGCATTTTGTGACGTGTTGTTTATCAGGTGAGGTCAAAAGGTTTGTTTGAAGAACATGTAAGAAGGATGTCAAGGTATTAGACAGAGTTTGTGATAGATTAACATTGTGAAGATGTTTTTGAGCAGGCATTTCATTAAAGTGCTGTTATAAGTGCATGATGTTTGTATTTGTATTGTTCTAAGTGCAATATCCATTCCATCTGCCAGGCAAGTCAAAGCACTGGTTCCAATTCCTCTGGACTCTAAGTTACAAAGTAGGGATGGGTTAACATTTGAGTTGTTTTCAGCTATAGAGCTATTCTCGTTGAAACTAAGAAGATATGCACCTTTAAGAAACTAACTTCAAATTTTTCTTCATATCTGTCATCACACTTTGAAAAAAAATCAAATTTTCCTTATTGAAATGTATTATTTTTAGTTGGGATGAGTTCACATTTGAGTTGTTTTCAGCTATTGTTAAAATTAAGATATGCACTTTTCAGATTCTATATATATATATATGTATGTAGTTGAATGTATCATAGTATATCATAGTATATATATAAATGTAAATAGAACAATATTCAGATGTACTTATGTAAACACATAGAATATCTGAAACACTCTGAATTTCCTGAAACTTTGAGTGGCGCTTTGTGATGCTTTACTGAGTAATTCTTTGAGTGACGCTTTGCTCAGCAATTCTTTGAGTGACGCTTTGCTTAGCAATTCCTTGAGTGACGCTTTGCTCAGCAATTCTTTGAGTGATGCTTTGCTCAGCAATTCCTTGAGTGAGGTGTGCTTTGTTGAGTGATGCTTTACTGAGTAATTCTTTAAGTGACGCTTTGCTAAGTATTCTTATGAGGTGACGCTTCGCTAAGTACTTCTTTGAGTGACGCTTTGCTAAGTATTCTTATGAGGTGACGCTTCGGGTTATTCTTTGAGTGACGCTTTGCTAAGTAATTCTTTGAATGACGCTTTGCTAAGAATTCTTATGAGGTGAGAATTGCCAAGTAATTCTTTGAGTGACGCTTTGCAAAGTAATTCTTTGAGTGACGCTTTGCTAAGTATTCTTATGAGGTGACGATTTGCTAAGTAATTCCTTTGAGGTTTGCTTTGTTGAGTGATGCTTTGCTAAGTATTCTTATGAGGTTTGCTTTGGTGAGTGATGCTCTTTGTGATGCTTTTCTAAGTAATTCTTTGAGCGACACTTTGCTAAGTATTCTTATGAGGTGTGCTTTGTTGAGTGATGCTTTTTGTGGTGCTTTGCTAAGCGATTCCTTGAGTGATACTTTGCTAAGTATTCCTTTGAGGTGTGCTTTGGTGAGTAATGCTTTGATTGGTGCTTTGCTAAGCGATTCCTTTAGTGATGTTTTGCTAAGGAATTCTTTGAGTGACTTTTTTTTAATTATAATGCAGTATGCAATGAGGGAATTTTGTCAGGACAGTGGCAACATCCTTGTGGAGTCTCCAAAAGGAACAGGAAACTCAGAGTGTTTTAGGCCGAGGACTAGAATGTACCTTTAGACACTGATACTTATAACTTAGAAATACTCTAACTGGTCAATTTGTTATTTGATTGTCAACCTTATCACTGATTTGATTGTCAATCTTTCCACTGATTTGATTGTCAATCTTTCCACTGATTTGATTGTCAATCTTTCCACTGATTTGATTGTCAATCTTACCACTGATTTGATTGTCAACCTTACCACTGATTTGATTGTCAAACTTATCACTGATTTATTTGTCAACCTTACCACTGATTTGATTGTCAACCTTACCACTGATTTGATTGTCAATCTTTCCACTGATTTGATTGTCAATCTTTCCACTGATTTGATTGTCAATCTTTCCACTGATTTGATTGTCAATCTTTCCACTGATTTGATTGTCAATCTTACCACTGATTTTATTGTCAAACTTATCACTGATTTGATTGTCAAATTTATGCCTGATTTGATTGTCAAACTTATCACTGATTTGATTGTCAAATTTATGCCTGATTTGATTGTCAACCTTACCACTGATTTGATTGTCAAATTTATGCCTGATTTGATTGTCAATCTTACCACTGATTTGATTGTCAACCTTACCACTGATTTGATTGTCAAATTTATGCCTGATTTGATTGTCAATCTTACCACTGATTTGATTGTCAACCTTACCACTGATTTGATTGTCAAATTTATGCCTGATTTGATTGTCAAACTTGTCACTTATTTGATTGTCAAATTTATGCCTGATTTTATTGTCAAACTTGTCACTGATTTGATTGTCAAATTTATGCCTGATTTGATTGTCAACCTTACCACTGATTTGATTGTCAAACTTATCACTGATTTGATTGTCAAACTTATCACTGATTTGATTGTCAAATTTATAACTGATTTGATTGTCAACTTATAACTGATTTGATTGTCAATCTTACCGATTTGATTGTCAATCATTACCACTGATTTGATTGTCAAATTTATGCCTGATTTGATAGTCAATCGATTTTGTTTACTGGTTAGAATATTATGGGATGTATTTTGTTATAATGAACGTAGTAAAGATATCTGGAATAGCAATTCAAGGGAGACAACTAACTTAAGTCTTGGTTGTTAATGGCTTAAAGGGATTGTAAAAAGGTTTTCTAAATTTTTTATGTGTATCAGGGACACTGATAGCATCAATTTATACCATTCCAATTTTTAATCGGATGTCTGCAATTCCACTAAAACTAAATTTTTGCAAAATATGCTTAATTCACGATTAGTGACATCATCAAACACTTAGTTTTAGTAAAATTGCAGGAACCACAGACATCTGATTGAAAATTGGAATGGTGCAAATTGATGCTATCAGTGTCCCTGATACACATAAGTGAGATTTTTGATTGACTGAAAATTTCTTGGGTTGGAATTCCAGATTTACTTTTCTCTCTCTGTTTAGAATAATTGTTACTGGTTAGTTGCAAGTTACAATAAAATGTTCAACTGTTCATATCTTAGTTTTTTGAATTACCAGCTGATAGAGCTCCATTTCAGCTGTCTGTATGGTTGTCTGAATAGTTACTTTATCAGCTGATAGAACTCAACTTCAGCTGTCTGTATAGTCATCTAAATATTTACATTACCAGCTGATAGAACTCAATTTCAGCTATCTGTATAGTCATCTATATATTTACTTTACCAGCTGATAGAGCTCAATTTTAGCTGTCTGTATAGTCATCTATATATTTACTTTACCAGCTGATTGAGCTCAATTCCAGCTATCTGTATAGTCATCTAAATATTTACTTTACCAGCTGATAGAGCTCAATTTCAGCTGTCTCTATGGTTGTCTGAATATTTACTTTACCAGCTGATAGAGCTCAATTTCAGCTATCTATATAGTCATCTAAATATTTGCTTTACCAGCTGATAGAGCTCAATTTCAGCTATCTGTATAGTCATCTAAATATTTACTTTACCAGCTGATAGAGCTCGATTTCAGCTATCTGTATAGTCATCTAAATATTTACTTTACCAGCTGATAGAGCTTGATTTCAGCTATCTGTATAGTCATCTAAATATTTACTTTACCAGTTGATAGAGCTCAAATTATCATTGAACATAAAACCAGTCTGAAAAATACTTGAATTTACTAAAAAATTTATTTCCTTAATTATATGTAACTAATAACAATAACAAAATAACAACTGAATATATGTTACTGGTACTAAATATATAAAGGAATAACAGAGAATTTATAAGGAATAACATAATTATAACAAATAATAAATGTGTGTATAACCGAAACCTTGTAAATAATAACAACTAAAATTTATAAAAAGAATAACAACTGAATTATATAAAAGATAACAACTGAATTATATAAAAGATAACAACTGAATTGTATTAAAGAATAACAACTGAATTATATAAAAGAATAACAACTGAATTATATAGAAGATAACAACTGAATTATATTAAAGATAACTGAATTATATAAAAGATAACTGAATTATATAAAAGATAACAACTGAATTATATTAAAGAATAACAACTGAAGGTTTGTGGCAACCACCATGTTCATCATGATTTTCATAATTTTTTGAGTTACTTCGTGAATTTTGATTGTTGATTGGCTCATTCTTATTCCGGGTGACATTAACTGGTTCTAGTTTATGATTTTGATTCTTTGATTGGTTCATTCTTTTTCTGGCTGACATTAACTGGATTTAGTTTATGATTTTTGTTCTTCGATTGACTCATTCTTATTCTGGGTGACATTAACTGGTTCTAGTTTATGATTATAATTCTTTGATTGGCTCATTCTTATTTAGGTTGACATTAACTGGTTTTAGTTTATGAGTTTTGTTCTTCGATTGGTTCATTCTTATTCTGGTTTAAACATGTACACAGGTTCTGCTGTGTAGCTTTCAGAAGCGGTTTGTGAATTTTGATTGCTGCTTATCTCATTCTCATTCTGGTTGACATAAACCAATTCTGGTGAAGCATGAACCGAATCTGGATCTGGTGTCAGTTCTCTCTCATGTCTTTTGTCACTGAATTTAACTGATTTTGGTGTGTTGATTCTGTATTCGAAAGGATCTGAAATGATAAAATGTCGTCAAGAAGTCATACTTGTTTGGTTGAATCTATCGTTGCATGAGCATGAAACATTGAAACAAGTAGGACCAACGAGCAGGAGTGAGCTTGGCAAAGAATTCGGAGGTATTCGCTGGTGTTCTTGACTTTGATCTTTTGCTTACTTGTTTGGTTGAATCTACCGTTTCAAAGGGTATAATACATTAAAGCAAGTAGGATCAATGAGCAGAATTCAGATTAAGTTCGTCTTGGTTTTGACCGAAGATCTTGGTTCAACCGCTATTTGATCTCCGACAGATCCTTACCAGTCATGTTTGGAAAAAAACAGCAAAATCAACAGGCCTGGGTCTGATGGTTTACAAAATCATGGTTTTCGTGTAAATTAATACTTACTTTTGAGAATGCCTTTGCTGGAAGTTGGTAGAATGGTTTCTGCCATCTGAAGGTTTGGTGTAGTGCAAACAGTAGATATGGATTCTGTCTCTACGACAACTTCTGGTGAATCTTTTGGAAATTCCAAGGTGGTTTTTACTGCAATAAAAAAAGGGTTCCTGTCATTTGATTGGTTAACAAATAAAATTGAATTTTAATAACCAATCAGATGACTGCATATCAATTTTATTTGGCAACAAAGTCGTTTGGACTTTACCTTCGCTCAAACACTCTCTTCTTGATGCAACTACTTTAACTCCCATTGATGGGAAAGGACTGGTTGATGTGATCTTTCTGGTTGCTATGGAAGGCGAGGATATCAAGCCAGGACCTAGATGACTCATTCTGGCATATTTCGGATATGGAGCACATGATGAGTACGATTCCAATTTGTCGTTGTGTCCTTGAGTACGATTGGACAGAACTTGATCATTTGAGGATCGTTTCTGAGCTTCATCAAAGAAACTTTGCTGATGAGAGTCATCTTTTGGTAATTGATACTTGGCGGCCATATTGGTTGGTAAGAATGCTGTTGTCATGGAAACGTCTGATCTTCTGAAACTATCAGAATGTTTCTCAAATGCTTGGAATTTTTCGTTGATTGTGTAGGATGTTGGAAGCTGGAAGGATGTTCGTGGAAGAGTTCGTCTTTGAGGTTGAAGATCCTGGGACAATCCACTGGGTGGTCTTCCAGGAGACGCTTTAGAATCTTTGGTTGAGGCTGGTCTAACGTCGTCAGACATTGGTTTTTGGTCGAAACTTAAATCAGCTTGGCTTGATTTTTCAGCCAGCTCTTTTTGGTCTGTTTGGGAGGATGAATTCAACCTGGTTTTGGAGAAACTATTATTGGTGGCAGAATCAAGCGTCACTTTCAAACTTGTGATGTCCGTTTGGGAGGCCATGTCATCAGCATGTACACCACTGCAAAGAGTTTGGGTCCCAGCTGTAAAGAGAGCTGCTATGATGCATTGAGTCTTCATGGATTTGGTGGATTTCGGTTCGGTTTGTGTTCCATTGTTCTGACTGGACAATCTGGTCTGTGTGCCTTCTGATCGTAGACTCAATTGACTAGTACCCATCTGAGTTTCTTGGCTGACTTTTTCTATGTTTACCTTTTTCTGAAAAGAGAAGCAACCAAAATTAAAAGTATTTGTGTCCATTTTTACCAAAAACTTAATCCAAGCTACCAGAAAGACAAAAATGAGACTTAGAGTTTAAATGTGCTACAGACTTCGCACCTTGAAGATCCAGTTTGATAAAATTCCCTCATTGCACACTGCATCAAGATGCACCTACCTCTGCTACCTGTAATCTGGTAGACAATTCCACGTTTTTGGCTGCCCACAGACTGTTAGCATCCTCTAGATGGAGGATCTCTGTCTCTTTTCCCATCAGCTTCTCCTTGGTCTGATAAACTTCTAGGGTTAAATTCTTTTCCTGGAAAAATTCAAAATCCAGTTCTTTTGAAAAGTTTATGGACATCTAAGTATTTGCTGGGGGTTCTGGAGCACCTTTCTACCAGCTGATCCTTGGCCAAACCTCTTGGTATTGATCTTTCCCGGATTATCTGTACCCATTTACAGCTGGGTTGACTGGAATAATGAGGATCCTTTCTACCAGCTGGTCCTTGACCAAACCTCTTGGCAGTGATCTTTCCTGGATTATCTGTACTCATTTACAGCTTGGTCAAATGGCACAATGAGGAAAAATGACTTCAACATCACAAGATTTTCCCACATTGACACAGATTAGAACACTTGATCACCTTTTGAAGTAACTAAGCAAATGATGTAATCAAGATTTCAACATTTTAACTAAATAAACTACAGTCCATGCCCATAATTGAAATTGCTGTATTATGCTCATAAAATAACCAAACGTTTACCTTTTGAGCCCAAGCTACAAGACTGTCCTCATACTTCTTCAGCCCCTCAATCTCTGAGGTCAAGGTCACAATCTTCAGGTCAAGGTCATCACACTTCTGCCGATATTGACGACTTTCTTTCTGATGTTTGTTGGCGTTACCAAGATGTTTGTCGGTCAGTTCGTGCGCTTCTTGTAACAACTTTAAGACATCCTGAAAGTCATAATGAAAATGGTATGTGGACTCTCTTAAAGAGATGATGTGGACTCTCCAAAAGAGATGCTAAGTTGACTGACACAATCATAGAATGGCACCAGGTGTTCTGGAACTTTCCTTTCCCTCTACTTTTACTGGCCCAACTGAAAGCTCAATTTCAGTCATGTGTATCACTTTTCATAATGAAATTCTGACACATGGTTAATCCAAAATTTAATGAAGATCATTAGTTTTAAATTGCTTTTCTTGAACATCCTTTTAATGAACATAGCAAAACCTACTTACTTCATATTTTCTGTTATTATCATCTGCTTTCAGTTGAATTTTACGACATTTTTCTTCTTCCTAAAACACATGAAGTGGGCAATGAGGGAAATTTTGCCGAGGCAGCGACATTGGCCTTTTCTAATTTGTTTGATTTCCAAGTGATCTTTAAAGAATAGTTATTTTTGAGGATTTGGAATCACTGATGATTAAATGATGTCTTAATTTGTCTGAATGAACACTACTATAGTCCTCTGCCAGTGCCTTCTGTTGAATAGTACTTTATTAAAGGGATTGTGAATTGTTTTCTAAATTTTGTATGTGTATCAGGGACACTGATAGCATCAATTTACACCATTCCAATTTTCAATCAGACTTCTGTGGTTCCTGCAATTCCACTAAAACTAAGTGTTTGATGACGTCACTTATTGGGAAAGCATGCACTATCACATAAGGCATTCTACAATTAGTGAACACTGCTTTAATGCTCTGCCAGTGTTTTCTGTTACATACTAATCTTACCCTTTGATACATCAACTCAACTTACATGCTTCAGTTTCCTCTGTAGTTCTTCCAATTGAGCTGTCAAATCAGCAGATTCTGGTGATTCCAAAGGAAGATGTCTTTGGACGTTAGCCTCGAAAACTTGTCTTTTGAGTTTTTCATTCTCTATTTTGAGATCGTTCATTTCACAATTCTTGTGTTCATTTACATACATCAACTTTTTATTGTGGGTAACTGCCTCTTTAACTGAAATGGAATAGGGATAGGTTTGCATGTGAGCATTTTTCAGTAAAGCCAGGTAACGACAAATAACATTGTTATGTGTTCATGTTTTCATTAGCTGCACACAATGGAATAGCTCAGTCGGTAGCAAGTTGGATTGTCGTCTGCTGTTAGGTGCCATGGGTTCGAATCCTCAAGGTAAGAATAATCCTGTTGCCTGTGCCTGTGCTTGTGCTAGTCGTTCAGATGGGACAATAAACCGAGGCCCCTGTGCTACAGGCTGTACATGTTAAAGATTCCTTGACAGTTGGAAATCGAAAAAGAGCAGGCTAATGCCGCTGTCTAGGCAAAATTTCCCTCATGGCACCCTGCATGTCGTTGTCCGTATTCATTAGCCCACACACATGGTGCAGAAAAGTAGGATGTAAAACTCCATTCATTTCATTTCCAAGCCCTTTATTTGTAATAATGAAAACACTGGTATATATTGTAAATAAACCAATATTAACCCCTATTACTTGGTAAAAACACTTCAAGTCTGATAATATATGACTGGTCTATTGTTCAGAAAGGGTTAATCAAACATTATCAAAACACTTCTTAATTGATATAACTGTATGGAAGACAATAAAGGCCATTATTTTTAGGACCAGGTAAATATTAATCCAAACTTCATAGTTATAATATTTATTCTAGGGTGTTGTTTAAACCCTTTTTAACATTAAAGGGTGATGCCCTCATGAATATTTTGGCTTTAAGCTTTTGAATATTTTGTGAGCTTATCAGCTTTAAGCGCCATTATGATAAGCACAATGGTGGCCGTCCCTAGCAGACACAGCATTTCCACTCCTTGAACACATTTCATCCATTTATGGAGTCCACATTCTTAACTTTGAATTAAAAGAAATGAAGATTTATTTTGTTTCTATAAATGGACTCACACCTTTAATTGTCCTCATGAATGTCAAAGGTTTTTTTCAGGGTGGGAAGGCATCTTTAACTGGACATAGCAACAGACATCAAACTTTGGTGGTCAAACAGTTGTAAAGGTGATAAAAAATAAAAAGACAACTTAGGATTAAAATGTTCAAGTGAATGAAAAAACTCTTCAATTAATGAGGTAATTTTACTACAATATTTTAATTTGGATGTCATCTTCCTTTTTTTGCACCATTGCTCACTTAATAGTGTTTCCAATCTGCATAGATGATGAGTGAAGTGGACAAAAAACACAAAAAGAAATGCGTTTGCATCATTGATGGTGTTTAAATCAGTGACAGGGCGTTTAAATCATAGAGCGTTTAAATCGGTTAAGTGTTGAAATTGTTGACAGGGCGTTTAAATCATAGGTTGACAGAGCGTTTAAATCGTTGACAAGGGTGTTTAAATGGTTGTCAGAGCGTTTAAATCGGTTAAGTGTTTAAATCGTTGACAGGGCGTTTAAATGGTTGTCAGAGCCTAAAAAATCATTGACAAGGTGTTTAAATCGTTTACAGGGTGTTTAAATTGTTGACAGAGCATTTAAATTGTTGACAAGGGTGTTTAAATCATAGACACGGCGTTTAAATTGTTGACAAGGGTGTTTAATCGTTGACAAGGGTGTTTAAATCGCAAATACGTCTGTTTGTTTCAGGTAATCAAGAGAATTAAAGATCAAAGACTCAGTTGTCCAGTCCCAGGGGAATTAAGCCGTGTTAACGCAATCTGGAACTAGAAACAATCTTAACAGTGTAAATTATTTACAACATGGATACCCAGTAAGTTATCAATACTTTATACTGCTTCATTGATTGTTAATCTTAAAGATGCTCCTTGCCAGAAATGAAATGAATGGAGTTTTACATCCTACTTTTCTGCACCTTATGATGCAGTGTACAATGAGGGAATTTTGCCAGGACAGCAGCATTAGCCTACTCTGTTTCAATTTCCAACTGTCGAGGGATCTTTAACGTGCACAGTCTGTAGCACACGAGGCCTCGGTTTATTGTTCCATCCGAACGACTAGACGCTTTTTCTATGTCAGCCCCTCTTACCTACATCACTGACAGGGGGAAACCGGGTTGAAAAATCCAAAGGTTTTATCTCGACCTATGCTGGGATTAAACCCTAGACCTTCAGGTTAGTGAGCAAGCGACTCACTGAGCTACCACAGCTTCAATTCTCCCTGACAGAAACTGACAAAATTCTCCTCATTGCACACTGCTTGGTGTTAATCACCTCCAATATGCGTGTGTTTGTTTTAAAGATGTTCTAAGGCAATAAAATGGCAAAATTTCCCTGATTGCACACTGCCTTAATTATTGTGTTTCCACTTCATGCACACTGCCTTAATTATTGTGTTTCCACTTCATGACTTAAAGATCCTAAGGACAAAATTGTCAGAGTTCACAACAAAATTTGGGATGTAAAACTTCAATTTAGTTTTTCTTAAAGGTAGATTTATGTAAGGTTTTGGGTGGGTTTTTTCTTAGAATATTCTTGATTTTTCCAGGTTAATTCCGTGTGACACGCATTACAAAACAAATTTTTTGTAGAGGAACTTTTTTTTATAGAAAGTTTCTGTTTGATTGGGATAATTTTGTTTGGCAAGAAACTAACATAAAAATATAATTTAATTAAATACGTTAACTATTTTTTTGGCAGAAGTTAAAGATAGAATCCTGAATCTTGTGTGTGTTTATAATTACAAAACAAATTGTTAATATGACTATGTAGAAGAGTGTTGATTGGTCTGTTTGTAAATCATTTGTAAATCATTTAACAGTCTTATCTCAGGGCCTTGTATGAGGTGAAACACTTTTAAGAATTAAAATCTAACATCCCATTCTCCTATCTCAATATAGGTGAAGATGTTGTAGACAAACACGTCACAGGATTTTAATTATTAAAAGTGATACAGATGGCTGAAAATATATGTAAATAATCTTCAGAAGTACTAGAAATGTACGAAAATCACATAATTCCTTTAAAAATATCTCAAACTAGGAATTTTACTCACTATTTCTATAGATGTCTTTTCTATATATGACAGTGTCTCAAGAAAAGACGACTCGTCATTTTAACTTTCAAACGAGGATAATTCTAGACACACATGGATTTGAAGGCTCAAATTTCGACAGTGAGCTGGCTTAGCTAAAAAATTCCTGTTTCTGAGACTAAGTTATGATTGGTCAAAAAAATGGTGAACCTGGAATCCTGGAAGAGCATCTTTAAACCATAGAACACGATTCCTGGAGGTGTCTATGACATGTTAGCATGTAACAAAGTAATTAGCCTTAGAGACCAAATAATAATAATACAACAGTTGTCCCTTTGTATTCCAACATAGTCATTTTTTTGCTACCGTTTTTCACTTAGTGAGGTGTTTTTTTTGTGTCAAACTTCATATATAAAGCCAATTGGATGGAATCTTAGAAAATTGAGATTTATCTAGTTTGGGATTTGGTTTTCATTTGGATATCGGCAAGTTGGATTAACGAAATCGTTATTATTTGGTATGTTTGTTTTGATTTTTGTTCATTTTATTGAGGATGTAATAAGCCAAATTTTAATATTGAAAGATTTTAAAGGGGCATTCTGCATTTTTGTAAAATGTTTTCATTATCAAAAACCTCGTAAATTATACCTGAAAATATTTCTAAAATATGTTATTTATATCTATGTATCATCTTGACCAAACTGAATTTGTTTTAAAAGGGTTAATTAAAAACAGAGAGTACTAATTGTTAATTAACTGTCGAGGGATCTTTAACATGCACAGCCTGTAGTACACGGGGCCTCGGTTTATTGTCCCATCCGAACGCCTAGACTCTTTTTCCATGTCAGCCCCTCTTACCTGTATCACTGACAGGGGGAAACCGGGTTGAAAAATCTGAAGGTATTATCTCGACATATGCCGGGATTGAACCCTGGACCTTCAGGTTAACGAGCAAGCGTCTAACTTACTGACAGGGGGAAACTGGTGTGATATATCTGAAGGTATTATCTCGACCTATGTCGGGATTGAACCCTGGACCTTCAGGTTAGCGAACAAGCGTCTAACTCACTGAGCCACCGCGTAGAATAAAATCATAAATAAAAATGTCAAGCATGTCCTAAACAAACCACCATAGATCAATGTATTTTGGGATCTTAAGGATATCAAGATATTTTTCAAAGCAAAAACCAAAATCTTGCGTATGTTCACAGATTGTGAAATTTGTTGTTTTGAATAAGTTAGTTAACATCAACAGAAACCTTTCTCATGAATATGGCATAGCCCCTTTAAACCTATCTAGCCTAAAATAACTTGCCAACACATTTCTAAACTATATTTTGGTGATGTGTGCCGTTTCCATGACTACCAAAAGGGATCTTTTGAAAAACATAATCACCTATTAATGGTCCCTTTCACACCCTAAATCTTTCAACAATTTCAAAATGGTGTCCACTTAACCCATAATTTAAACACAAATATTTGCTCAAAAAAACTAGGTAAGGGAGCCAATAAGAATTTGCCTTATGGAAACTATGATGTGATATTATCGTACGAATATGAACGCCAGGGTGCTGCAAAGAATCCGGAAATTAAGGTAGCCATCTTGGAAATTAACGAAGACTATGAGTTACCTTAAATTCTATTTTATGAAATCTTTTCTGTGACGGTTTTTGGAGTTAGGTAGCCATTTTGGAAATTGTTTTCAAGGATTTTAGTTAGTGTAAAAATCCACGTGGACTTCCTAAAATTTCTATTTGAGAAAATTATTCGGTAATGGTAGCCATCTTGGAAATTCAAAATTAAGTTTTGGTGCAAATAAAATTTCCATTTTACTTCAAGGGACTAGTGCGCCATTTTTTGACCAATCATACCTTAGTCTCAGAAACTGGAATTTTTAGCTAAGCCAATCAGTAATAGTGTTCACAGTTCACTGTCGAAATTTGAGCCTTCAAATCCATGTGTGTTCAGAATTATCCGCGTTTGAATGTTAAAATGATGACTCGTCTTTTCTTGAAACTCTTTGGGTCCAAATTTCCATTTGATCAAAAATGTTACGTTTTGAGTTGCTAGGACAGCTTTTGGAACCAAGCAATTCTTAGAAACCATTTTGGAATTTCTAAATACTTTGGTGATCTGAATAAAATTGTTTTTTTTTTTTCAGACAAAGGAATTATTATCGAAATCTACGAAGAATAGAACTCTATAAAGAGTAAGTTTCTACAGATTACACTTAAAGGCATTGTAAAGAGGATTTTTAAATTTTTAATGTGTATCAGGGACACTGATAGCATCTATTTACCATTCCAATTTTCAATCAGACGTCTGTGGTTCCTGCAATTTCACTAAAACTAAGTGTTGGGAAATTGGAATGATGCAAATTGATGATATCAGTGTCCCTGATATACATAAAAAATTTAGAAAAACTCTTTACAATCCCTTTAATACTTTCAATTTAGTAAAAACATTGCCGCCATGACTGCAACAAGTTGCCATAGTTACAGTTTAAGTAATTGTCAAATAAGTCATGGAATTTCACAAGTCTCTCGGAATTGTTTCATTTTCAACAACAAATTTATTTTTTAGAAATTTGGACTATAAACCGAAAAGAAATTATGGAAAACCAAAGCGCAAAACCATAATGGATCAACAAAAAGAATCGCTTCAAGGCAGCCAATCGTTGTCAAGGAAAGACAAAAGTCCATCCAACTCTAAAACCACATCCCAGAATTCCCATCATAGTCCCGTCCGGCAACAGCCAAACAGCGTTGACAGTAACGATTATAGACCGAAAGGCGAACACAACTCGCGAATGACTCAAAATCAAAATGACGACCAATCAAAAGGCAGAAGTAGGATACCAAGAGCTAATCGTCCATCAA
Source organism: Lottia gigantea (assembly GCF_000327385.1). NCBI lineage: Eukaryota > Metazoa > Mollusca > Gastropoda > Lottiidae > Lottia > Lottia gigantea. The sequence goes on from NW_008710371.1 coordinate 711,351, forward strand.
CAGAAACTCAAAATGGCGGAAATGGTAACCATGGAAACTATGAAGGGAGACAATCTGGATATTATAATGGATATTATGAAGAAAGTGAAGATAGCTATGACTTTTCTTCTTCCTCGCCAAAAGGTTGGTGACATCTTACTTTTTCTATCCGTCTGCATTCAAGGGGTAGATTTGAAATAGACCCTTTAATGGCACTCAATCTCTGCTATCCATTCCACTTTTCAGAATTCAAGTCTGACATCTAGTTCCCATGCAATTAAATAGATATGTGCAGAGAGACATATCCACCAATTAGATCCATTTTCTCCTTGTGATTTACTTAAAGATGGGTTCCCTTATTTTTATTTATGAAAATGAAAATGCTAATACTTATATGAATAGAAAGTAGAGGTGTTCTTATGACTTGGAAAAATACCAGTTTGTCTCACATGTCTATAATTAATTCATAATTAGCTAAATTAGAAGAGAATTATCAGCAGAATGAAGAAAGATCAAAAAGAATTTTTTTGTTTATCCAGACTGTACATACATGGACATTTATGATTGGTTAAAACTCTTAATTATATGTAATAAGAACATAATGATATGATTAAGAATACATGATAATTCATTAGAAACACCAATTAATTAAATAGTTTGCTTAATTTGACACAAAAAAAATAAGGAAACCCATCTTTAAGCATGTACGACTTTATTTTTCAGCAAAAGACATTCTTAAAAGAGAGAAAATAGAAACAGAACTTCGAAATAACCGTGTCACAGAAACCAAGATTAAAAAAATAGCAGCGAGAATTTCACAGTCGTACAACACTGATGAAGAAAATTACACGATTCGAGAGAACGGACTTGAGCGCCATCTACGAAGAATTGTCTCCAACAGCCTTGACCCCATGTTATATAGGTCAAAAGGTTATACCAATCTGAACCCTTACAGTGGGGATGTTGAAGATCTTGTCAAAAAGGTCACTAGCATGATCAAACAGTTGCAAGGTCAGTACATTTCAAGATTCTGCACATGCAAAAGGCGGGGCTTAATATGTCAATCACAATGAGTGACATTTCTGTATTTATAGGAATATTATTGCCAGCTGATGGAGCACAATTTCAATACCTGTATCACTTATCAAAATGAAAATTCTACTCATACTAAACACACCCCAGTTATAGTCCATGAGCTAAAACGTGTAGTTGTTCATATGCACACACTTTGAAGGTTCTTTGATGACTGGTAATTGAGATCGGGTTATCCAGGGGTCCTCTAAAAATTTCCCTCATTGCACACGTCATGTACTGGATAAAGAAGGATTTAAAACTCAAAAACCACTGTCTGTTAAAAATACTACTTAACCGATCAAGTCTACAATGCATGGTTGCTAAGGAAGTGAACTTTGACATGGGCAACATTTTCCTGGTTGACTTTTTCTTCCTTTTTCATAGGAGATTTAGAAGCCTGCTACAGCAGTATCTTGACGACGCATTCCCAAGTGGATGAGGGATCCAGTCGTATCCGATCCATACCTCAGATAATACAGCAGGAAGTACAGGAGCTACAGACGGACTACGACGTCCTGTATGATAAATTCAAGGGATTGAGTAAAGACCTGACTGTCAGCGTAGACAAGGAGAAGGAGACGTCACACAAAGCTGCCAACATCACTCAACAAAATTCAAACCTCGATAAAGAGATCAAACGCATTAAAGGTAAGTTTTGTGATGCCGGAGGCAAGCTTTTTACATCCTCATATTCGTGTGTTAGGGTGGGCATTTTTGGTGTGAAGGTCCAGGGTTCAATCCTGGCATAGGTCGAGATATTACCTTGAGATTTTTCAACCCGGTTTTCCCCTGTCAGTGATGCAGGTGAGAGGGACTGACTTGGAAAAAGCGTCTAGTCGTTCACATGGGACAATAAACCAAGGCCCCGTGTACTACAGGCTGTGCATGTTTAAGATCCCTCGACAGTTGGAAATCGAAAAAGAGTAGGCTAATTTCACTGTCCTGACAAAATGTTCCTCATTGCATTCTGAATGGCGTTGCCCATCTTCATTAGCCCACATGGTACAGAAAAGTAGGACGTAAAACTCCATTCAATTCATTTTTCCGTTCATTTTTTACAGCTGAATGGACCACCATGGCAGAAGACTACACAAAGGTCAAGGCCAATGAGAAGGAATTGAAAGAAAGGCTGAAAGAAACTGAAGAAGAAAGGGAGAAGTTTGAGAAGAAATTTATTCGGGTCAAAGAGGTCAACAACGTCCTAACTGACGAATGCAACAAACTTACAGACGAAAACATCCGTCTGAATCAGGAAACCGACAATTTGGACAGGGAAATCAAACGCTTGGCTGAGCCGGACAAAAAAATGACACACAAGATACAAAGACTAGAACATGAGGTAGGCAGCCATTTTGAAATTTACTTTTGCACAAAAGTAATTGCAGTAATCTGATTGGTTAAAAACTGAATTTAAAATCAATTTTGTCTTAGACTCAGGGTTAAGTTTGTTGACAACTTTGGCCAGAATCGATTCCTAATTTCTAGATGCCTCACTTGCCAATGGCATAGAAATTTCCCCTATTACACACTTTAGGCATTACCTGTCTTCAGAGTCCTAATCAAGGGCAGAAAAGTTGGATGTAAACAGTTTCAAAAGATATCGAAATGAAAACATATCATTGAAGCAAGAAAAAGTTTCAAAATTTAAGCGGCCATCTTTGTTTTTCAGCTTGTGGAGTTAAAAACAGCCAATCGAAGATTAGAGAATGAGAAGGGGTTAATACGCGGAAATTTACTCAAGCTGGAATCCAACTACGACTTGGTGCAGAGGGATAAAAAAGCACTGACCAAGGAAAGGAATAAATTCTGGAAGGAAAATCAGGAATTGAGAACTCAGAATCGAAAACTTACACTTTCTCACTAATCTGGCGCCAAATCTTGGAACTTAAAAGACTGAGTTGTCGAAATTGTTGAAGTGATAGAGCTTAATTTGAGCTTTATGTAACATTTTTCAGAATGACATTCTGAAACTCTGTTCTTTTACAATTAAATAAGAAAATATTAGATAAGAGTCTGGATGTCTTAGACAAGTAATCATAAAGGTCTATAAAATGAAGCTATTATCCCTTTCAGAAGTTAAAGCATTTTTTAATTAGATTGCAGATGAACCTGATTTTTAATCTGAAAATTGATAAGGAAGCTGTAAATTAAGCCCCGGATTCCTTCGCTTTTTTCACTGCACATTTGTTTTTCAAGAGACGTATTTTATTTTGAATTTCTTTGTCCAAATTTAGTTCAAATTTAATTTATTGTAAAAATCTAACTGTGATATCAAAATAATATTTCAAATGTCGAATTATTTTTTAGAGTTTAAACCCTCATGACCATGGTAAATATCACATAAGCCCCTTTGGGATTAGTGATGTCATCAAACACTTAGTTTTAGTGGATTTGCAGGAACCACAGACGTCTGATTGAAAATTGGAATGGTGTAAATTGATGCTATCAGTGTCCCTGATACACATGAAAAATTTAGAAAACCTTTTTACAATCCCTTTAAGTGTTGGTTGTTCTTGTGTGTCTGCTAGATGTTGATGATGTCGGCCATTTTGTTTTGAACGCAATTTCAACCAGGCTAGACATACCTACAACCAAAACAATGCGACCCCCCCCCCACCACCTCTCCCTGTTTAGCAGATGCTCACTAGATGCTCTGCTAGATGTTGATGATGTCTGCCATTTTCTTTGCAACGATTTCAACCAGGCTACAACCCATTATCTTTTTAACCCGACTTCAACCAAGCTAGACATAAAACACCCACCCGCCCTACCATTAAGTTCCATAGGTTTCAGTGTGTCTGCTAGATGTTGATGATGTCGGCCATTTTCTTTGCAACGATTTCAACCAGGCTACAACCTATTTTCTTTTTAACCCGACTTCAACCAAGCTAGACATAAAACACCCACCCGCCCTCTCCTTTTAGCCAATGCTTCACTCACAATTAAGTTCCAGAGGTTTCAGTGTGACTGCTAGATGTTGAAGATGTCGGCCATTTTCTTTTTAACCCAACTTCAACCAAGCTAGACATACCTACAACCCCCTCCCCCGTCCCCCTTTCTTCCTCCTGTCCTTTCTAGAAGATGCCTCACTCACCATTAAGTTCCAGACGTTTCAGTGTGTCTGCTAGATGTTGATAATGTGCCATCATTCCCGCCATTTTTTTCTCAATGGTGGACATCTCGTTACGATGTTGGTCGGTTGACATGTGATGGGCTGATAACATATGTTCCTGTTCTCTTAGTTTCTTTTCCAAATTATACTTAGTCCACTGAAAACAAATTGACTAGAGCTCATCTCATGCTGCCGAGTGTTTCACATAAACAATCCTCATCAGGACAGTCTGATTAAAATTAGACCAAACTTTCATTTCGTTTTTTTTGTTAGCTTTTATTTTTAATATATCGACTTCAGTTTGGGTCTAATGACAGCCCTTTTGAACCTTTTGACCTAAACTGATAAACACTGCGTCACAAAACGCCAGCACTGGAGGGGGGTAGAAATTTGATTGGTTAAAGCAGAGGTCATCGAATAAGGTCAAAAGCTTAATTTGAGGGCTGTCGTTAGACCCTAACTGAAGTAGCTATATAAAAATAAAAGTTAATAAAAAAAACATAACGAACCCATATGAACAAAAAATTTTTTAAAGATTTCATTTCATGAGTCACTACACTGGCCATCTATGATCTAACAACTTTATTTTGCCTCTCATGTTCTAGGTCATAAAATATTCCACCAATCAAATGGTCTGTTCAATCAAATCATTGAAACCTTGTGTTTTAGATACACAATCCTCATCAGGACAGATTCTGATCTTACGGATGTCCTAACCAACTCAGAACCCTTGCTGGCATAACTTGCTTACCTGTAAACTTCGAATGTCATCTTTTAAACTTTTGGCTTCTTTGTCATGAACTTCTCTATGGACTTGTAACTTTTTCTGTGGATGAAATTAAAAGGGACAGATGCTTCATTTTTTTTGACCAATCATACTTTAGTCTCAGCAATGGGAATTTTTTATGGGTAGGGATAATCCAGAAAAGATCAATGTCAAGAGGTTTGGCCAAGGACCAGCTGGTAGAAAGGATCCTCATTATTCCAGTCAACCCAGCTGTAAATGGGTACAGATAATCCAGGATAGATCAATACCAAGAGGTTTGGTCAAGGACCAGCTGGTGGAAAGGATCCTCATTATTCCAGTCAACCCAGCTGTAAATGGGTACAGATAATCTGGGAAAGATCAATGCTAAGAGGTTTGGCCAAGTACCAGCTCGTAGACAGGGGTCCTTTTGGAGGGTTGTGCTCCTGATGCCACTTACCACTTGTTCTTTCAGCGAGTGAATCTGGTCGTCAAGGTGACGCTTTTGTTCCTGTAATTTATGATCATGGTCGTCTGAGAGGTTCAGCATTTCTTCTTGCTTCGATTCCTGAAAATGGAGGCATTATTCTAATTTGGTTTTGCTTTGGAATATGCAATCAATAAACAGTTACTATTTATTTATTTAATCGTAGTCAAACTATACATTGTATTTCATTTTGAAAAGTGTTACAGACAGCTGAGTTTGAGCTTAAAATGTCATACGGACCTGTTTTCTCTCGAGTTCGTGTTTCTCATGTACTAAATGTCGGATTTTTTCTTCATTTTCTCTTTCTGTTACCTGAAAAATGTATCAAGACCTAAGATAAAAAGTTAATACCAGCAATCTTGCAGCTCTTTTTAGACGTGACTGGCAAGTTCTTGAATATTGTCCTTAATTTAATTTGATTTATTTCCTTCTTTCTGAATGAAAATGAGGATTTTGTGTTCTACTAACACAAACTTAAGCCGGGCATGACTGGTAAAAAAAATATATGACTTGCTGAGTTTTTCTTGCCCTACTGAGCTTAGAAGGGTCCAGACATGACTGGCAAAAAAATATATGAATCACCATCCCTGATACTTACTCTTTTTAATTTGATTTCTTCTACGAGTTCAACCAATCTACTGCGGAGTCTATAAAACTTAGTGTTGTCAAACAGAGATGGCTGTTTCATTTCACAGAGAAAATCTTCTACCTCATTGTCACTGATGCCTTTCTTGCCTTGGTTGAGATCGTCCATGGTTCCGTTAGAAGTCCAAGACTTTCAGGATAGTGCCAGTAATGGTAATAGTAAAGTCAAGGTTTAAGCTGGTTTCACTGCTTGTTGTTGGTCAATTCTTCAGGGATGGGCTGGGCTTAAAATGAAATGAAATCAAATCAAATTTTTACTATCCCGTGGACTAGGCCTGGCTGAATGAAGTCAAATGCCATGCAGTTTGCAATGAGGGAAATTTTGTTAGGACTGCAGCATTAGTTTACCCCTGTTAGATTTCCAAGTAATGACATTAAACTGTTAAGCTTATACATTCTACTATTGAGCTTTTGATTGTGGGTAACACCATGCAGTGTGCTATGAGGGAAACTTTGTAAGGACAGCAGCATTAGCCTTCTCTAAGTCTAACTGTTGAGAGATCTTTAAAGAAAATGCACAGTCTGTAGGCCTAGCACACAGAACATTGCTTACATTTAGTTTAGTAGGCCTAAAGGATAGAGGCATTTTTCATTTAGACAGGGGGAAAACCATCCTCGGCCTGTACATAAGGGAGAATCAAACCCTCCATTCCCCGAAATTCAATAGGATAGATGTAGATATTCATTGAAAACTTCAAATAAGTCAAAAACAAATTGAAAGTAGAAGTGACTTTGTTTTTAGCCGCACGTCACTTCTAAAATTCACGTTTAGCGAACTTAATCCGGGGACTTATAGCATTGTGCTCATCAGAATTTGTCATTAACAAGTCCACATCAGGCATACCCACTTGATTTTCAATTCAATGTTCTAGGGGCCGAGTAAAATGCAAAAACAAATTAAATTTCGGCCACTTCAGGCAAATCGGCAGCCATATTGTTTACAGGTTTCCAGGCTAGACTCGTATTTCCCGCCTTTACTGAAGTCTCCATTTAAAAGACATCGCTCATCAAAATTATGGTCCAAGGGAAAGAACTCCACTTACTTTAGGTGGACTACGACCACAAATACTTTCTCTACATACGACTCTGGCATTGGATTGTGTTGAAACTTTTACAAGGATGCTAGGTCTGAAGGGCGTAAAATTTCTGTTTTATTTCATTTGTTTGTCCCTGTAGCGTGCGTGTGTGTGTGTGTGTGTGTGGGGGGGGGGGGGGGGGAGGGGGCAATGGGCCATGTCCAAGTGAAAGGTCTTATTTTGAAGTGAAAATTAAGCCCACTAAGTCATCTTAATTCATCTCAGACCACCTGAAATCCGTTGGCTTTTTTTGTTGGGTGCGGTGGGAGGCCTCAAGCAGTCCCTAGAACCTTGGAGTCTCACCTTCTCAGACATTTTCTAGATAGGCCACTGATTTGTCCAAAAGGATACAGAACAGTAGTACATTAAAGCCCATTTCATTAGTTCAATAAGATACAGAACAGTAGGACTTTAAATTCCATTTCATTTCAGTTGGCTTCAATGAAAAAGACATACGAGTTATGTCCCCTTCCCTGCATTCCTAAAGCTTAGTTACCAAAACAGCATTGTGCATAGAATAAAGGGAACAATACCTTTAATACAACAGACGCCATTTATTCTTACAATGTATATATACCTTTGTCTTGGTAGTGATATATTCAGGGCGGCATATACCATTATCATACCACTTATATGATGAAGTGCATTATAAATGGCTCACACCACCTTGGTGTTAATATCAATGGATATATTTGGAATTGAAAATATACAAATCGGATAAAATTTTATAAACAAAATAACGAAGATTCTACGTAATTTAATTGTAAGTAAATTATATTTTTTAATTATGAAATTAAAAAGGGATACACTCCACCCCCACCCCCTTTTTTCCCGCTTCTGTACATGTTTAGCAAGGAAATTTAGACGTATAACTGTCCAATTTTCTTTTGATTGTTATGTACATCGAGATTTCTTAAGGGTTTCGAGTCATTTTCGACTTCAGACCCATGATCACACAGTGTAATGTTCCCACAAGTAACTTTTGAGAGTCCACATAGCTTATGCTGAGATTTGTAATTTAAAGTAGACCTACCTATCATTCAAATTTGATGTTGTTTCGGATGAAGAATTAGTGAAACGACCCATCGAAAATAAACGAAACAAAATATCAAGAGCAATTAGATATAATGAGAGAGAACATGTTTTAAGAATGAGAGGCGAAATTTCCCTCATCGCACACTGAATGTCGTTGACCCCCTCATAACTTGGGGACATTTCATTTAATTTTTCATTTAGAAATATTAAAACAGAATCTGAAACATGTTGTTACTCAGAGTTTCACGCATTGCGATCTTCAGCGATCTATTTTCAGCCTGCGTTCCTACTGATGTAATTTTTTATTTTAACTACTGTTTTCAGAGAAAAAAACAAGAAAGTGTGGTCGATATATTTTGAATACTGGAATCCGCGATGTAATTCCAAGAACAATTCCGGAATTCCTGCAACTTCCAGGATGCAATTGAAAGTGGCATCGCTAGTCTTTATAGTGGCTTTAATCAGAGAGTCGTATTCACAGGTAAGATTGTACAGGTATATTCCACCATTTTGATTAATGAAGGGTGTTCGAGTCAGTCAGACGAATGTGACCCTTGATACCGTAGGCCCATATCACACGATGGGCTGTAGAATATATGGTTAGACCGTTTGACGTCATTTTCTGGGTTTTTTTTCATTCTTGCTTCATAATTAGTCCGAAACGTCTACTTCTATTCGGGTATCTGATAGATATTTTGGCAGTGTTGTCGGCTGGTGTAGAGACAGAAAAAATAGGCCCTGTTTCATAGAGATTTTCTTTTTCTTTACAGTGTGTCAATTTACAGCTTCTACCAAACAGTGCCGGACTGGCCGTAACGCAAAGGGTCAATACACCGTTATCGTCCATAAAGTGTTCAAACGCGACCGGAAGTGACGTATTAGCAGAGACATATTACTGTGGTATATCGCAAATAAGGTGCGACAACGGAAATGTTCTGGGGTCCAATGGTGCCCTTTTTGTGGTCGTCCGTGACGCAAACACACTTCTTGTCAACACCGTTGGCGGTAAGTAGAATTCTTCCAAAAGACCGCAGTAAAAGAGTGAGAGGGAGGTTTTTGAATTTTCGGGGATTTCAAGAACCGCTAATGTCAGAATGAGAAAATCTTTTGTGATCTTTTTGAGATTTCAGACATTTTTTATTTTTAGATTGGATGGTGATCTACAATGCAGCAAGCTTATTTAATCTTCAAGCCGCTGTGGGAACATCCTGTAGAGTAACAGTTGGTTGTACTAACTCCACAGATGGTTTCACAACCCCCATCCTCCGGGATTTATTGGTATATTTGACTCCAAATCTCTCACCTACTATTTTTGAAGCCCCTGGAGGTATGTTTCATTCATTGATTTTTTATTTATTCATTGATCCGTTCACTAATCCGCCCATCCATCCATCCAACCATCCATCCATTCAACCATTCAACCATTCAACCATCCAACCATCCATCCATTCAACCATTCAACCATTCAACCATCCATCCATCTATCCATTCAACTATCCAACCATCCAACCATATCCATTCAACTATCCATCCATCCAACCACCCATCCATCCAACCATCCATTCAACCAACCATCCATCCAACCATCCATTCAACCACCATCCATCCATCCATCCATTCAACCACCCATCCATCCATCCAACCATCCATTCAACCAACCATCTATCCATCCATCCATTCAACCACCCATCCATCCATCCAACCATCCATTCAACCACCCATCCATCCAACCATCCATTCAACCATCCATTCAACCATCCATCCAACCATCCTTCCATTCAACCATCCATCCATTCAACTATCCACCCATCGATCAACCCATCCAACCATTCAACTATCCAACCATCCATCCATCCATCGATCAATCCATCTAACCATCCAATCATCCATCCATCCTTCCATTTTATTTGTAGTGGACAGAACGTTTGATGCTAAAGCGACTCCGATGAACACCCTGGTCTACAAGCTGACTGTCCAAGATCCAGAAAACGACTTCCTCACCTACTCTCTAGCTACCGAACCTGCTGTCGACTACTTCAATTTAGACCCAAGTAAGCAACATTTTGTGTATTTTGGGGGTCCAATTCTATACGAATGAGCAGAGATCACTATGAAGGGACACATTCGCCATTTTGGGGTTGATTTGGTACGCGAATATTTGTAAATAGCCTTCAGAAGTACCTCAGAGTAGAAATTTTATGTGGCAGTATCTCAAGAAAAGACGAGTCGTCATTTAAACTGTCATCCGCGGATAATTCTGGACACACATGGATTTGAAGGCTCAAATTTCGGTGGTGTGCTGTGAACACTATTACTGATTGGCTTAGCAAAGCAATTCCCCATTTCTGAAATTGAGGTAAGATTGGCCAAGAAAAATCTATTTTTGCAGATAATGGTGAAATCCGAACAACCGTTGACCTCAGAGTTGCTACGGAGCCAGTGATCTACATCCGGGTCAATGTTTCTGATGGCTATTCTACTGTTGGTCCCTTTACTGTCACAGCTCGACTGGAGAGTGAGTACTTCCGCTTTTCTTCTTCAAAGTGTAGTCCCATCTGGTCCTGGTAAGTCATTTCAGGCGAAGGATCTTCCATAGCTGTCCAAAATGGACGACCAGGCGCTAGGTAAGAGCAAGCTACCAACTTTTTATGGACGGACAGAGCATTTGTGTCTAGCTAAGAGCTAAACAAGCTTTGAACAAAAAGGGAAACCATGCAAGTATCTCGGATTTGAGATGAACCATCAGAGTACTTATGTAACATCTAATCCACATCATCAAAAGAGATTCCGCAATAGTCTTGCGTCTTCAGCATCTTCAGCGTCTTCATCGTCTTTGGATTATACCCATCCAGAGTAACGTTTTTAACAAGCTTTTGAGCTCACCTTATACTATCCTTACATGTTCCGGATATAAAATCCAACACCAGGACCGCTGGTCAACACAGGGGTTATATTTCCAATTTACAATTTTCAGATCTGAATACTCGTCCAGATATCACTAATCTACCAACGACGGTTCATCTGCGAGAGGACGCTGTGGGTGGTTTCATTGTCAGTACGCTCACCATCAACGACCCCGACATCTTTAACTCGCAGGATTCCCTGACTCCCATCTGTACCGTCACCCCACAGGCTGATCAAAATAAGTTTGTCCAAATGGGTAAGTGGATTCTATTCAATGTGACGTCATAATTGCAAGACCCACAGGCGTGTCATTGAAAACTTAATGGTGCAAATTGATGCTATCAGTGTCCCCGATATACATAGAAACAAAAGACGCAAAGTCGTTTCTGCATATCGAATCTTGGTCCAGTACACGAAGTGAGAGCAAGACCTCCACGTTCCATTGGATTCTGTCCTTCCTTTCAGGGAACGTGATTAAATTGACTGGTTTTAATCCGGAGCAAACGATTTTTGATTTTGAAACGACGAGATTTTACAACATATCTTGTACCGTCACCGACGGCTTCCTGACCTCCCAGAACGAGAACATCCTCGTCAACATATCCGACGTCAACGAACCGCCAGTCTTCAACGAGAACATCTACTACTGTCAGCTAAAGGAGGCGTCGGTTAGTATCTTCATTTATAAAATGCGGCAATTTGGCCTGAAAATTTGGCCTGGTTAATGCCCAAAATCTCAGGCCATCTGAAATCCGTTGGATTCTTGGGGCCTCTGGCAGACCTCCGCCCTAGAGAGAAACACGCCTGTGTGAGTGTGTGCATAGACCGTCATGGAGCACATACGGGAACATGGAGTTATTAATATCCATCATGGACCAGGAATACATGGACCAGTTTCTGTTCTGCTAACGATGAGCTCCGATCCGTATCCATGAACTTGTGAATAACTGACGTTTCATCTTATTTCAGGCTGGAGGATCCTTGTGCGATCTCAGCGTCACCATCCGAGATCCGGAGAACAATGCTTACAGCTTGGATTTTCTTCCCGGAAACAACTCCAATAGATTCGGACTCTTGAATACGGACAGGATGCGTCTAACATTTAATATCGATTACGACGTGGACGATGCCCAATTGCCATCGAATGCTATCTTAACCCTGGCAGCAGTGGATTCGATTGGGGCTACGGGAACGGCCAAAGTGGCCATCAACATCGCTGATGAAAATGACAATGCTCCAATCTTCAGTGAAGTTCTTCAAGCTATTACTGTGGATTATAATACGAAGCTTGGTAAGCTTGTTATCTTACCTCTTCAGGGACGGACTGACAGACCACCGGAAGCCGTCACAGGACAAAGGGCATATAGGGCACGGGGGTCTTACTACTTTGATTACAAAGGTTCTGTGTACCAGATAGTGAGTCTTGATTGGATGTAACCTGGAACACTTGGTGTGAAGCAATGTTGTCAGACCATGCATGGCAAATGGAGTCACATTCAAATCTGTACTTATATCAGCAGGTTTTGAACCAAGCATTTGATTGGTGGAACATTTCAATGACCTAGAACATATCTTGCTTTACAATTTCATCAGATCGTGGTTGACAAGTGGATTCACCAACAGAAAACTCACGAAACGAAAAATTAGATCTGTAATTGTATCAGATTGTGAACAGAAGCTTGATTGGTGGTATATTTCAATGACCTAGAACATGACTTGCATAACAATTTCATCAGATCATGACTGACCAATGATTCACCGACAAAAATCACGAAACGAAAAAACTAGATCTGTAATTGTATCAGATTGTGAACAGAAGCTTGATTGGTGGAATATTTCAATGACCTAGAACATAACTTGCATAACAATTTCATTAGATCATGCAAGACCTACAGATTGTAACTTGCCGATTTATTTTATAGGAATAGTGGGATCTGTAAAGGCTACAGACAAAGATAAAGGTTCTAATGGTCAGATTGACTATAAAATGATGGGCATTAATCCCCCCAATTATCTTACCTATACCTTCGCTTTAGGTAGGTACCCATTTTTTCTAGGGGGTGGGGCGTCCCTAGGGGTAGGGGTCCGTGGACTTGGTTCAACCAGTTCCTATTGTACTTGGGCCTCTGACGGTTGCAGGTAATGCAGGTAAGAGGGGTTGACATGGAAAAAGCGTCTAGTCGTTCGGATGGGACAATAAACTGAGGCCCCGTGTGCTACAGGCTGTGCACGTTAAAGATTACTCGACAGTTGAAAATCGAAAAAGAGACGACTAATTTCCCTCGTTGCAAACTGCTTGGTGCTGCCAGTCTTCATTAAAACACCGGGTGCAGAAACGTAGGGCGTAAAATTCCATTCATTTCATTTCATTTGTTAACGTTCCCTTGACAGCTGGAAATCGAAAAAGAGTAGGCTAATGCTTCTGTCCTCGTTGCACACTGCATGGCGTTGTCCACTAGGTACAAAAGAGAAAGGCGTAAAACTCTGAAAAATAATCATGATGCTCTGTCGGCAATGTTTGCCTCATTGCACATGTCCGTAACAGAAATTTTGGAGACTATTGGAACTATTTGCAGGAAATGGAGAAATTCAGTATGCAAGAAACTATGACGACAGAATTGCAGGAACCAGTGCCTTCATGACGATCTTAGCCACTGATAGAGGTAGTCCTAGACGGTCCTCAACCGGAACCGTTGTTGTATCATTCTTAGCAACTACGACCACACAACCACCGACTACCACCACTCGATCTACGACACCAACACCAACAACGACCACTACGAAACCGACTACGACTACGGAATACAACTTCTTTGCTCACTCCGAGAACGTTGCGTTATTTACGGCGTTCGTAGTGGCCATCTTGCTTGCCGCCATTATAGGAATGTTTTTGTGTGCTCGACTCTCAACACTTGGATACTGCTGTTTCCCAAAGTAAGTTATGATTCTTTACCAGCAGATGGAGCTCCATTTCAGCCATATGTATCACTTTTCACAATTAGAATTCAACGTGAGGTTTTGAAGCAAATCAATTAAATGGTAAAGACTACTGTCACTTACAGGCTCTATACATTGTTGCGACCTATAATAGACGACAGTCCTGTATTTTTTTCTGGGGGTTTGGTCCATGATATTGGTTCAACCACCGGTTAGCTTTTCCACCATTGTCCATATTTGGCATTCGATGACCCCCCCCCCCTTTTCCAATTTTCAAATATGTTATCCCCTTATGAACAGTTAATTTTTTTTTATTTTGTCATTATTGTTTACAGTAGTGCTGGTAATCCAGACCCAAGCGATGACTAGTAAGTTAACGTCCGATCATTTTTAAAATGTTTTGCAAACGTAATGCGTTGGATTTGGTCAAACGTAATGCGTTCGTTTTGTTTAGACGTAATGCGTTCGTTTTGTTTAGACGTAATGCGTTCGTTTTGTTTAGACGTAATGCGTTCGTTTTGTTAGACGTAATGTGTTCGTTTTATCAGACGTATTGCGTTCGTTGTCAGAGGTAATGCGTCGTTTTGTCAGACGTAATGCGTTCGTTGTCAGAGGTAATGCGTCGTTTTGTCAGAGGTAATGCGTTCGTTGTCAGGGGTAATGCTTTCGTTTGGGTCAAACGTTATGCCATCGTTTTTGGTCACAGGTTAGGTGTTGGTTACGTTGGTTAGTTTTCTTTACGGAAACTACCGAGAGGTACCGAGAGCTACCGAGAGTTGCAGATGCTTCCCTTTGAGACTATAGACTGGTTCAGTAATGGGTTCTTTTATACTTTCAGTGAGTATGATTCTCGAGAAGGGTCGCCGTATTACGATGATTACAGAGGCAAGCCAGGTGAATACCTTTACATCTGTTTTTACGTGGACCAGGGGGACCAGGGGGGTCAGGGAGACCAGGGGGACCAGCTGGTGGCCCTTGCCCTACTGACTCATCGCAAGCGTCTGCATCAGAATTGTCAATACATGTAGCTAATCGATCCACTGGTTAATACGCCTTTCCTTTGGATGTGGGTGTCACCAAACTTCGTGAGCTAAACTATTATGAAAAATGGAACGTAAACTCCATGTTATTCGTCTATTTTTCAGATTACTTCGATCAGCAGTATAGGAATGACGTTGGACGAGGTGGTCGGGCGGGTCCAACTGGGGGGGGGGGTCTCTGACGATCGAGGAAACAAGGGAGTATATTTTGAATTAAAGTAATTTTGAGGAATACCATTGGACAGGACAACTATTTATTGCAAATATTTTTTTTAAATGAAACGAAATAAATTAATACATTTGCTTTAAATTGCCGTCTGAATAAAATTTCCCTCATAGCTCATGGTAGGGTGTTGCTCGTTTTCAATCGTTAACCCAATCCGAGCGTCAATTGAATACAAACAATCTTTCATAGCAAATATACTTGTGTAAGAATTTTTCGGATTAACTTTCAGAAAACAATAAAACATGTCGACGGTTTCGGATTATGCGTGTCAAGAATGCACGTGCGTGACCTTAAACTGTAAACATCGTAAAATGAATGAAAAATGGCGACTGAGCTGTTTAGGCGATCAAGAGTAGAAATAACTGACTGATGGATGCTCGTGCTGAAACGAAATGTATAACACAAAATGTAACAGATTTTTAACGGAGAATTTCGGACTATCTTCTACATGGACTGAACTCTGATGCACGTGCATGAGCGAAAAACGAGGGAATGACAGAATAGAAAACGAATTTTAACAGGTAAAAGCATTTATTATCCAATTTAATACGCATACATGCATGCACATTTTCTTGAGCAACACACAGGCAAATTATCCGAATATGATACAATTGGAGTTGGCTAAACGAAGACACCACTTTCCAAAATGGTGGATGTTTCGGAGTATAAGAAATGCAGCCCCAATGTATTAGTGTATATCCTGAGCAAACGTGGATAATTCTGGACACACATGGATTTGAAGGCTCAAATTTCGACAGTGAGCTGTGAACACTATTACTGATTGGCTTAGCTAAAAAATTCCCGTTTCTGAGACTAGGGTGCGATTGATAAGAAATGTGGCGCAATGGTCCCTTTAAGTGAGGTTTTTAGGAGAAAGAAACGAGGATGTCAAAAAATAGAAATCTGTCTAACATTAGATATTTTGTAAATAACTGTCAATCCTGAAACGTCAAACAAAGTGTCGTAAAGTGTCAAACAAAGTGTCATAAAATGTCAAACAAGCGTCAATCAGGCGTGACAAATGGAAAAAAAACACGGCCTCTATCATCCAGTCCCATTTTGTCGCAGGCAGGAGAAGTCTTGGTGTCCGAGGCTGAAAAGAATAATGAAATATTGGTGAAAAGGGGGGTGGTGTGTGTTCTAGCATCTCCGCTCCCTCACCTATTTCAAATACTGGAATTCCTGAAAAAGGTTGTTTATCTGAAACACATGTTGGCAGCATAAAATGATCTCTAGTCTCAGATAACTGTATAATATTCCCATCGATTTCTCTCTCTTGTTCAGTGAGTTCGTTTTATTTGTTCATAATCTTAAAGTACAATATTAAAAAAAAATAGCCCCGATTTTCAAAAACTAGCTGCCATGACGAGGACTGTGTATCCAAAATACGTGTCTGCAGCGTGAACCTCGTTCTAACCAACAGATATACCGTTATACAATTACACAAATACATATATATGACGTCATACGTCATATACAAACCACTATTATATACAAATATAATATCAATATTTTCACTGTTTAAGAAGTACTGAACACATCAATTAAAGAGCGATATAGAAATATTAAAGCAGAACCTGAAACATGTTGCTACTCACGCTGTGCGATTTTAAACATGTTTCAGGTTCTGTTTTAATAAATCTAATACACAAATACAGCTATATACAAAATTATAACAAGAACGAATACCTGTGAAATTTATGTACAAAAAAACGGGTATCGCCTTTGAAAGTGTCACCGGTGAAATTAAAAATGACGAAAGACGTCTATGAAATTTAGTTTCCGGAACACGGTCACCGATAAATTTGCAATGATTGTCAGAATTTGAAGAATAAATTGAATCTTTTAAGGCAAGTCGCACTTTTCACAAATTTTGGAATAAAAACGAAAATTTTGTCTTTTTTGTATACCATTTTGTGCTGTGCGACTCCATTTTTAGTATTTTGATTTGGGGTTACACTGTTAATTTTTTTTTTCACTAGTTTACCATAGAAAGTCATCGTTTTTGACCCATATAGAGCTATGAGTGTCCTCTCTGAAATCCCAACTGACCTCCAACCCAAATCGGTTAACCGGAAGTAAAATATGGCGCGAAAATGAGCATTACTGATATCACGGATTACTAAAAACGAAACGAAACTATTGAATTTTTGAAAAATATTCTGTGATTCGTTTCATCATCAATCTTATAATCCGTAATATTAGTTATGCTTATTTTCGCGCCATATTTTATTTCCGGTAGACCAGTTTAGGCGGTTTGTCCGTTGGGATTTTATGCCAACCCTGTTTTGAAGCAAGCTTTGACACACTGGAATGGCACCAATTGATAAGCCTCCGCTATAGCTCGGGTAATGGTAAACGTCTTCCAAGCTAGCTTCGTGGTAGCACCATCTCTTCTTTTAAACTGTTTTTGCATCCTGGAAAATACGGAAGCGTCAGCTTAGTAAAGTCAGTCCTTAAAAGCTAAAGAATGGTTCAAACGGTCCCAAAATCAGATTAAGTGGTATCACGATCACCATATGCCGGTTGATGAGCAAAATCGTGCTCAGCCAGTGTTTTCTAGATTATACTTAGTGTCAACTTTCATCCATTCCCAAAAAATGTAACCAAGTTGATACTTACCCACCAATGTGTTTTGGGAGCTGTGCTGGCCGCCGATTGCATATTCCAAGCAGTGGACGGTTGAGATATGACATCGTACGGCTGTCTGGGGATTGGAGGCTCGATGTTCGAGTTACCATATCTGTCCGGAATGGGCGCACTAGGATCCGCGTAATGAGGATTTGGATGCTTCCAGAAGGGGTATCTTGGTTCACTGCCTGGTGATTCGTAATAAGTGCTCGGCATTGGGGCAGGAGATACTACTGCTGGGTGGTTCCAAGCTGATTCCCCATAGTATATTGGCTTGGTGACTGGACTGTTCGTCGGTAGGTCATTGTTAACCGGAAGTCCGTTGTTTACCGGAAGTTCGTTAGTTGTCGGAACTACATTATTAACCGGAAGTCCACTGTTTACTGGAGGTCCATTGTTAACTGGAAGCCCATTATTAGTAACTGGAAGTCCATTGTTAACCGGAAGTCCACCGTTTGTTGGCACCCCACTAACCGGATAACCGTTATCCACCGGCTGTTGAACGATTTGGTCAGATGGATAGCCGGTGGCTGGCCATGCTTGCGATTGTGGATGATTTTGTGGTTGAGCTTGTGGCGACTGAGCCCCATAGTTTCCGTTATTAAACCGGTATTGCAATTGGTTGTAGCTTGGATCGAAGCCAGTGTCTGGTCTAGGAACGTATTGGACGGGATCCGATGCAGGTGACTGCAAAACGTTAGTGGGATCCAACTGTTGATAAAACGGATTTGGACCAGTGCTGTTGATTTCTGGTTGAGTCGGTTCATATATGACCCTTGGTGGTGCTGGCTGGAATGGTGGTGTGTACGGTTGAGGTGGTTGCGACGGTTGAGATTGGTACAAAACATCGTTTTGGTATTGGGGATCGGGATACTGTAGTCTGACTTGCGGTCCTTGTGTCGGTTGCGCTGGTGGTTGATATGATTGTTGCTGGGCCGGTGGTTGAACTTGGTTGTTAGCCGGCGGTTGATATGATTGTTGCTGGGCCGGTGGTTGAACTTGGTTGTTAGCCGGCGGTTGATATGATTGTTGCTGGGCCGGTGGTTGAACTTGGTTGTTAGCCGGTGGTTGATATTGTTGTTGGCTTGGCGGTTGATATGGTTGTTGCTGGACCGGTGGTTGGTATGGTTGTTGCTGGATTGGCGGTTGAACTTGGTTGTTGACCCTTGGTTGGTATATCGGCTGCCGAGGAGGTGGTTGAACATGGTTGTTAGCCGTTGGCTGGTATAACGGCTGTCGGGGCGGAGGTTGGGCTTGGTTGTTATCCGGTGGCTGATAAGGTCGTTGCTGGTTTGGTGGTTGAACTTGGTTGTTAGCTGTTGGCTGATATAGCGGCTGTCGGGGAGGTGGTTGTACTCGATTGTCAGTCGGTGGTTGATATGGCTGTTGCTGAGTTGGTGGTTGGGCGGGGTTGTTAGCTGTTGGCTGATATAGCGGCTGTCGGGGAGGTGGTTGTACTCGGTTGTCAGAAGGTGGTTGATATGGTTGTTGCTGAATTGGTGGTTGGGCGGGGTTGTTAGCTGTTGGCTGATATTGCGGCTGTCGGGGAGGTGGTTGTACTCGGTTGTCAGTCGGTGGTTGGTATGGTTGCTGATTTGGTGGTTGTGCGGGGTTGTTAGCTGTTTGCTGATATTGCGGCTGTCGTGGAGGTGGTTGGGAGGGGTTGTTTGCTGTTGGCTGATATAGCGGCTGTCGGGGAGGTGGTTGTACTCGGTTGTCAGATGGTGGTTGATATGGTTGCTGAGTTGGTGGTTGCGCGGGGTTGTTAGCTGTTGGCTGATATTGTGGCTGTCGGGGAGGTGGTTGGGCAGGGTTGTTAGCTGTTGGCTGATATGGCGGCTGTCGGGGAGGTGGTTGGGCGGGGTTGTTGGTCCTGGGTTGATATTGGGTGTTTATCCTTGGTTGAAATGGTTGTGTTTGCTGTGTTGGTGGTTGGCGTTGGTTGTTTGTCTGTGGTCTATATGTTGGTTGTTGGTTGCCAATTGGGGTATTTTGGGTCGGTTGATTATTGGAAAATTGGTTTGCTGGAAGCTGCATATTTGACCGTTGATTTGTTGTTGGATTTTGTTGGTATGGGGGTAACGGCCGTGGTTGCAACCGATTGATTGTAGAGGGCTGCGACTGGGCTGCGACTGGTTGCGTCGGTTCAGGTGGTACAAGGGATGGCGGTTTACTGTCGAACTTTTGTGCGAAAAATGGGTTGAAGCTTTTTTGAGCTTCTGTCACGTGGACTTGGAACCCTGAAAACCAAATTGATTCAGCTCAAATTGTCGTGTCTTAATGTGATTAAAGGTATATGGTCGTTTACATATTTCCCCAGCTCTATTTAAGCACAAATTTAGATGGCTAGATACCTTTAACGCATTCTAATAGTCCGCATATTGAAACAACTTATTTGGCCATTGTTTTTGACTTAGCGCTTTCATGAACGGTCCTGAATGATCGGGACAAATTTCTTGAAAAGGTGCGATCTAAGTATTCCGATCAAAACTGCCTTCGAAAATCCAACTGGAATTCCATGAAAATGTTAATGGCACCGGAGAAAACAGCAGTTCCTTTGAACTGTGTATGGGATTTTCGTTTTGAAAAGTACTACGGATACCGGGAGTCAGGTTCTATCCGTTTAAAAAGTGGTTATGGATTGATATTGCATCTGATGAATTTGGTCTTTCGTTACAATTTTTGCTTTCATTTTTTGAAATGTACTGTAGCCATATGTGCCGTTGAAGCATGTTTAGAGAATATAGCCAATCGTCAGTAGAGATAAACACTTACCTAAGAGAGATCCTAAAAATAGAATCGAACTGATACGGTCCAAAACCATTGTAGACGAAATCCGCTTTGGCGAATATGCTGAAAATTTTTCAAAAACAACAATTGCAAGACCGTCTTTAGATTAAAATAGTATACATTTTGACTGCTCCTGGCAAATTACGTGAGCAATTTACAAATGAGTCCAAATTTGAATAAAATTTCGAAATAAATGCGTCTACTTCAACTAATTCAAACTGTTATTTTGTTGCCTTTTGCGTATGAGTAGCTATGTTTATTCGGCAGGTTTATTGTCGTTTTGAAAAGACAATTTTTTGACATAATGGGGATTATTGCGAATTTATGTATATTTCGTGCAATTTTTGTAGCCATTCGAAAATGTGAGTCACTCATTTTGTGGTTTTAACTCGTATCTCGCAATGGTACAAAGTTTATTTGACAATGTAAACATGTAAAGATTTGACAATGTAAACATGTAAATATTTGACAATGTAAACATTTAAAGATTTGACAATGTAAACATGTAAATATTTGACAATGTAAACATTAAAAGATTTGACAATGTAAACATTTAAACATTTGACAATGTAAACATGTAAATATTTGACAATGTAAACATTTAAAGATTTAACAATGTAAACATGTAAATATTTGACAATGTAAACATTTAAACATTCGACAATGTAAACATGTAAATATTTGACAATGTAAACATTTAAACATTCGACAATGTAAACATGTAAATATTTGACAATGTAAACATTTAAAGATTTGACAATGTAAACATTTAAAGATTTGAAAATTTAAAAATTTGGATATTTGATAATGTAAACATTTGAATATTTGACAATGTAAACATTAGAATCTTTGACAATGTAAACTTTTGGATATTTGATAATGTAAACATTTGGATATTTGACAATGTAAAACATTTGAATATTTGACAATGTAACCATTTGAAAATTTGATATTGTAAACATTTAATTATTTGACAATGTAAACAAATAAACATTAGAAAATGTAAACATTAGAAAATATAAACATTAGAATATTTGACAATGTAAACATTAGACAATGTAAACAGTAAAATATTTAATTATTTGACAATGTAAACAAATAAATATTGGACAATGTAAACATTAGAAAATATAAACATTAGAATATTTGACAATGTAAACATTTGAATATTAGTCAATGTAAACATTAGACAAAGTAAACAGTAAAATATTTGACCACGTAAACATTAAAAGATTCGACAATGTAACTTTTTGAAACCGTAAAAACGTAACTATTTGAAGATGTAAACACGTAAACATTTTACAATGTAAACGTCTTATTCCGTTTCATCCTCTGGTTCATGAAACATGTAAATCGATCTTTTGATTGTACCTAGACTTGAAAAACCTGGTAGTACCACTTCTTTCTACAATATAAAGACAAATTAAAGGCCCATGCCATTGTCCTGGCGAAATAGAGGCATTGTACACTGCTTGACGTCGTCCGTCTCCGCGGGCGTTTCGTTTCATTTTTACGATATGAAATTAATTTAACTATAAAGAAAAGAGTCTTACACTCTGTTCTTCTTCTGATTTAGGCCCATTGGAGTTGGGCAGAGCCAGGCAGTGGATAATAAGGGAATTTTAGGTCGCTGTGTCTATTCCGTGTTAAGGAGGCCAACTTAGTTCATATCCCAAATGATCTATATAGGTAGAAAGTGACGTTGCCATTGTCACGTCAGGTGGCGCCACTGTATTGACTTTAATTGGCGGCAAAATTTTTTTTAAAAGAGTTAGGGAGACGTTCCCATGGATTGACTTTACCTTGGTTTTCTTTGGTTTCCGTTTTACTCTAGCTTGGTGTTCTTGTGGTCCTTTCGACCAGACTGGAACGTATTCCTTATATTTGGTATCAATTGGTTTACTTGGCTGAAATGTACAAGAAATGGCTTCTGTTGACAACCCTTTTGGGATTACAAGGAAATTCAGTCCCGCAGCAACAGGGAATTGCCCCAAAACCACTGCCAACCGACCATTTCATAACTGCAATTTAACACCATACCCCATTGCCCCCGGGTATATTACTTTAGGAATGATAGGGCCGGATTTTTCGAGTTAGTTGATTGGTTGAATTATGATATTCACTTCAGAATATGACACGCTTAACAACGTTGTCAGATCCGGGATAACTAGTGCATCAGCCTATTGTGTCCCCCACAGAAAAAACGCAACGAAAGACTTTGTTATGTTACTTACCAAAACTTTAACAGGTTTGTTGTAATCGACTTCTAATTTTGGTGGATCTCGGAGTTTGTAGTCAGTAATTTTTGGCTCGGCCATCTTGGATTTATATTCTTTTATTGTTGGATTATAGTTTTTGACCTTGTATTCGGATACCTTACTGTATTGCTTGTCCATGTTTGAAAACGTCAGAGTTGATCGTTAGAGTTGGTCGTTAGAGTTGGTCGTTAGAATTGATCGTTAGAGTGGATCGTTAAGATAAGTCGTTAGAGTTTGTCGTTTGAGATAAACAAAGCGGTAGTTGATACACCGTGTAAACAAACCGGCAGTTAACACACCTTGTAAACAAACCGGCATTGACTACACCGTGTAAACAAACCGACATTCACTACACCGTGTAAACAAACCGGCATTCACTATACCTTGTAAACAAACCGTCATTCACTACACCGTGTAAACAAACCGGTATTCATTATACCTTGTAAACAAACCGACATCCACTATACCTTGTAAACAAACCGGCATTCACTATACCTTGTAAACAAACCGTCCTTCATTATACCTTGTAAACAAATCGATAGTTGATACACTTTGTAAACAAACCGATGGCAAATACACCTTGTTAACAAACCGGTAGTTCATACACATTGTACACAAACCGATGTTAAATACACCTTGTAGACAAACCGATAGCTAATACACCTTGTAGACAAACCGGTAGTTACTACACCTTGTAAACAAACCGATAGTTAATACATATTGTAAACAAACCGATAGTCAATACATATTGTAAACAAACCGATAGATTAATACATCATGTAAACAAAGCCGATAGATATTACTTTGTACACAAACATGTAGACGTATACATGGTACTCAATCAGGCAAAATATTTTCAGTACACAAACCGGTGAATGTAAACAAACCCAAAGATGGTATTCTAAAAAGCTTTGATTAATTTGTGTAAAACATTTCGATTGGTTGTTAGCAGCAATACCCGCCAAAAAGAAGCTGATGTAAAAAAATTCTACTATAGCATATATATATTTTGTCGGGTTTGGCTGTGTGACACATTTTTAGTATATCATTAAATAAAAACTATATCAAATTTGATGAAATTTGACGCCACTCGGCAATTAACGCCAAATAATCCTAATGGTTATTAAATTATACATGTCGTAGAATAATATTTGGCGGTTATTGCTGGTTATGCTCGATTGCTTCTTTAACTATATGTGATTAAATTTACAATAGAACGCATTCTACCGTTAAAGGAAATTAGATACCACATTAACGTTATAGTGTTGTCACCCCTGTCCGTTTGTCTGTCCGATATTTTTTTATGCGAAGGTGGTATCAATGGAGGCTCACTGCCATCGTGTCACAATCTACTAGCTAGGTGGACATGATAGTTTAGATCAATGGTGGCTCACTGTTATCGTATCACAATTCGCTAGCTAGTTGGACACGGTAGTTTAGATCAATGGTGGCCCAAACGATTCCTGCAATTCCACTGAAACTAAGTGTTTGATGACGTCACTAATCGTTAAATATGCTTTATCACATAAGAACCTTCGCGATTTGTGACATCATCTAACGCTTAGTTTTAGTGGAATTTCAGGAATCACAGACGTCTGTTGAAATTTTACATAAGTAAAGAACCTGTTTGCAACCCAACACGCCCTAGCCCCCCACTCCCCTCTGATAATTTTATGGCCCTTCCTAGGCCATTCATAGAATACTGTAAAAACGCTGTAACTACATGACAATAGCAATATATTTACAACCTCTATAACCTATAATTAACAGCCGACAATCAAAAATCTATACCGACTTATCGATCTTCTTCAGTTGAGTTAATCCGAGATACACCCTACCGAGATATCCTCTTCATAATGTCAAGCTATGACAAACTGTGTCCTATACCTTGACAAACCTCAGACTTGTCTGATGACTACTTTAAGTCAACTGGAATGGCTATCTGGGAGAGCTACTTTAAGTCATCTAGGAGAGCAAGTTTACTTCATCTGAGAGATCTATTTTACGTCATCTGAGAGATCTATTTTACGTCATCTGAGAGATCTATTTTACGTCATCTGAGAGAGCTACTTTACGTCATCTAGGAGAACTGTTTTAAGTCATCTAGGAGAGCTACTTTACGTCATCTGAGAGAGTTAATTTACGTCATCCGAGGAGAGCTCTTTTAAGTCATCTAAGAGAGCAACGTTGAGTCATCAGGAATGGTTATCTAGGAGAGCCACTCTAAGTCATCTACGAGAGCCATTTTATGTCATCGGAGAGAGCTATTTATGTCATCTAGGAGAGCTACTTTAAGTCATCTGAGAGAGCTATTTAAGTCATCTACGAGAGCCATTTTAAGTCATCTGGGGAGCCATTTTAACTCATCTAGGAGAGCTATTTTAAGTCATCGAGGAGAGCTCTTTAAGTCATCTAGGAGAGCCATTTTAAGTCATCTGAGAGAGCTATTTTAAGTCATCTTTGAGATCTATTTTAAGTCATCTAGGATAGCTACTTTACGTCGTCTGAGAGAGCTATTTTAATTCATCTGGGGGATCTATTTTAAGTCATCTAGGAGAGCTACTTTAAGTCATCTAGGAGAGCTACTTTACGTCAGCTAGGAGATCTGTAAGTTATCTAGGAGAGCTCTTTTAAGTCATCTAAGAGAGCATCTTTAAGTCATCTTCAATAGATAATCTAAGTCAGTATGATTCGGACTATGATTTGCAGGTTAAATCCGTTTGGTTGTTATCTTTAGTGTGTGTAGACAAATAATCCATTATTAATAAACTAGATCGACATTTCATACTCGACTTCTATTGGCTAAACCCGCGTAATTTCATCCTTAGTCAATAAGATTTTTAAGCATTTATGTTTATTTTGGCTGGATTTGTTGTTTAAACAGTATTTTTTATATCATTCGTCATAATAGCTAACACGAACGCGTCCTGTAACCAACGTAAACTTAGTGACTTGGCATGTCCGTATGCTCTGGGTCGTACCGTATCTAAGTCGTATCTGACGCATCTGTGCCGTAACTGTGGAAATTTGTGCCGTATCTGTGAATGTACCGTATCTTCGCCGTATCGCTGAAAGTACTATGTCTGTACCGTATTGGTAAATGTGTTGTATCTGGCAAATTACCATATCGTCGACGTATATGTGAAAGCATCGTATCTTCGCCGTATCCCTGAAAGCATCGTATCTTCGCCGTATCCCTGAAAGCATCGTATCTTCGCCGTATCTGTGAAATTATCGTATCTACGCCGTATCCCTGAAAGCATCGTATCTTCGCCGTATCCCTGAAAGCATCGTATCTTCGCCGTATCCCTGAAAGCATCGTATCTTCGCCGTATCTGTGAAATTATCGTATCTTCGCTGTATCTGTGAAAGCATCGTATCTACGCCGTATCCCCGAAAGCAGCGTATTTACGCCGTATCTGTGAAAGGGTCATATCTAACGCATTAACGCTGTTTCTGTGATACCCCGCATCGTAACGGTATCCGTGAAATACTCCAATTCAAGATGGCCTCCAAAGGATACAAAGAATATGAAATCAAAGAATACAAATCCAAAAGCGTGGAGTATACCCCTACACAGACCGAGCCGAAATTTCACGAATATAAAACACCGACGTCCAGCAATCCAGTGAGTATTGAATTTTAGGTTTATGACAGAGGGGAGGGGTAAGGTTTGGCGAGAAGGGTGGGGGTGGGGTTAAGGAAGCGAGGAAGAAAAGGGATTCCTTTTGAATTCAAATGGGTAATGGATTACAAATAGGTAATGGATTTCAAATGGGTAACTGATTTCAAAGGGGTTATTGATTTCAAATTGGGTAATTGATTTCAAAGGGGTTATTGATTTCAAATGGGTAATTGATTACAAATTGGTAATGGATTTCAATGGGTAATTGATTTTAAAGGGGTTATTGATTTTAAATTGGTAATGGATTTCAATGGGTAATTGATTTCAAAGGGGTTATTGATTTCAATTTGGTAATGGATTTCAATGGGTAATTGATTTCAAAGGAGTTATTGATTTCAAATTGGTAATGGATTTCAATGGGTAATTGATTTCAAAGGGGTTATTGATTTCAAATTGGTAATGGATTTCAATGGGTAATTGATTTCAAAGGGGTTATTGATTTCAAATTGGTAATGGATTTCAATGGGTAATTGATTTCAAAGGGGTTATTGATTTCAAATGGTAATTTATTTCAAATGGGTAATTGATTTCAAATGGGTAATTGATTTCAAATGGTAATTGATTTCAAATGGGTAATGGATTTCAAATGGGTAATGGATTTCAAATGGGTAATGGATTTCAAATGGGTAATTGATTTTAAATGGGTAATGGATTTCAAATGGGTAATTGATTTCAAATTGGTAATGGATTTCAATTAGGTAATTGTTTTCAAACGGGTAATTAATTTCAAATGGGTATTGCATTTCAAATGGGTAATTGATTTCAAATGGTAATGGATTCATTTTAATTTTAGCCTACCTACAATGAGTATGTTCCACCATGGACACGAGATAAAGAACAGAAAAACCCAGGTTCGTCCAAGAAGTCTGCTCCAAAGAAACAACAACCCGTCCCACAGGTTAGTTTGTTTGTAGACGAACTGGAATCTTATATTATTATCCTGATAAGTGTTATGTCCAGCTGAAATTAATTTGTATATCATTTAATAAATCGAATAATTAGACGACTGGATCCCGCTTAGTCATTCCAGTTTGAGTTACTGTCGATTTTATTTAATTGTCAACGAACCAGATGTCGGAGTTTTTTTTTCTGATAAGTGTTATGTATAGCTGAAATTAATTTGTATATCATTTGATAAACAGAGTAATGGCGACTGTATCCATTTCAGTTAGAGTAGCATGTGTTAGTGTCGATTTTATTTAATTGTCAACGGACCAGATGCCGGAGTTTCTTTCTGATAAGTGATATAGGTAGAAACAAATCATTTTTTTTTTTTTTGTATAGACTCATCTCAGCTTGGTGGATCTTGAAGAGTTTTAAAGAAAAATCCACCAAATTTGGAAGAAAAATGGAAGGTTTTTGATATCGACAATTGAAATCTATTTTTATCCGTTTGTATATAAATACTCTTTTAAGGGATATGTGCTTCTAAAAAAACTCCTTTGATTGGCTGAAATGAAGACCTAAGGCGTTTTTGGTAGATCCACATTATGATGATACTCAGATAGATAAGAACTTTAAGTCAATTATCCATTCTGAAAAGTACTACGGATAGCTTCCGTTATGGTCTGATAGTTGACAAACTGAAAGACTATTTATTCCTTTGGTTGAGGCTCAAACTTCAAAAGTTTGAGGTATTGCGTTTGAGAAAACGAATGATTCCACGACACTATCCCTTTAAAATTTGCATAATTTATTCATAATTTATTCATAATTTATTCATGAATTTCAAAATTGTATTCTTTTGTAAACAAATTATATTTTTGTTAACATTGCAATCTCTGATTTTTGCACAAGGGAGATCCAATGGGCTCACAAATACCTGGAAAGAAAAATATGAAAATGTGATCAATCAAGGGCCATAACTCACGAATTCATTGAAGAAAACTCGGAAATTGTGACTGCTCGAGTTCAAAACAGAATGTATTTCCAATTATCGAAATGATAAAGTCTTGATTTAATCGACTTTCCCCACTTCTATGTCAAAACGTCGCATTTACCTGGATGGCTCTTGGCGTCCGTGGTCGGAGGATCGGCGTCGGGTGCCCATTTACATTCTGGATCACCGAGCTCTTCACCGTTCGTCTTCCCATCCTGGTCGGAATCCGCTTGACAAAGTTCTTTAGTCCACTCACTACCAGCTCTGTGGAACGCCTAGGAGGAAATTTAAGATTTGGTCTAGTATGATCTTAATAAATTTTTGCTTAAATCGTGCTCAATTGAATTCATATTTTTGATCTTTCCCGGATAATCCGTACCCATGTACAGCTGGGTTGACTGGAATAATGATGACTTATTCAAGGTATGCAGACTTTCACTACCGACCGAGATTAGAACCCACGACTACCATGTTCGGTGTAACCAAACAAATGACGTCATGAAAGGTTCCAACGCCCCAACCGATTGTGCTACAGCTGAACCTCCGTCGAAAAAACCAAGATCAGCTTGGGTGAGAAAATGGCGTCCTACTTACCAAACCAAAACTGTTAATGATGTGTCCACCATGCATATTAGTATGTCCAACAGCTCTCCAGACCGCTCCAGGTTGGCAAGGATGTGGCACTGTCATCCCATTTGGAATCTTTTGCATGAAACTCTTGTGAGAAAGAACCAAAGGAATCAAAGAAACCAGAAGTAGAAGAACTTTCATGGTGGATATTTGGAAGGAACTGGGTTATTTTGACTATGTGACTTCTATTTGAAAGAGATAAGCCAGCCAAGGAAGGATTAAGTTCGTAATCTTATCTATACGTCTGTACATGCCAGCCCACTGTTCGTACGTGTCTTTGGACAGACGTGAAATACAATCATGTCCGTTGGTAGTCAAGGGTCCCAGGGTCGCGGGGTGGGGACAGGCAAACATTTAAGTCGATGGGGTGGGGGGCTCAACTATTTGACCCAACAAGCCATCTAATTTTTCAGGGGGAGAAAATATTTCTTAGGGAGGGTCTGCATCCCCCCCCCACTCCCAACTTCCTTTAGCTACGGACCCGAATACAATATTAGAACCTGAAAAATATAACGGAGTCCCTAAATTTCTGCCCAACATTAGCTAATTGGTTGGGAAACCCGATGCAGTGTGCAATGGACATTTCATCGCTTTGATTCCATTGATTTTCGAATGGCTCCACCAACCCTTTTGGAATTGACTTCACAGTGGCCATCAAGACACTATTTTGCTCATTTTGTGACTAAAAATCATTTAAGGCCACCTCTCCCAAGTTTCAGAGCACTTGGATTAGGGCATGGCCTGCCTTTTTTTTCGTCCCATACGAACGTCTCAAATTTGTCTTAAATCTGTATTGGAAGAAGATCACGCCATGATTCGGGTTTCGATGATTTTTAATGAACGGATACCGGAAAGGAAATGATGAATTTACGCCTTATACTTCCTCGTGACAAGCAGACGAACTAGTCATGTGACCTCAATCCTATGTTTGGTCGTATTTGTTATGTATGCGACCGGGCTATGTGCAATTTACAACAGACCCATTTTGACTTGCTTGCCATTAAACCTTTTGTCGGCTTACACGTAGCTCCTTGACGTTTGGGGTTGATGTGGATCCTGTCTACCAGCTGATCCTTGACCAAACCTCTTGACATTGATCATTCCTGGATTATCTGTATCCATTTACAGCTGGGTTGACTGGAATAATGAGGATCTTTTCTACCAGCTGGTCCTTGACCAAACCTCTTGGCATTGATCTTTATCTGTACCAATTTACAGCTGGGTTGACTGGAATTATGAGTGGAGATGACTTATTCAAGGTCGTCTGACTTTCACACGATGTTCGAGATTAGAACCCACAGCTGCCATTTTACTCGAAGTAACCATGAGTGAGTGAAATTGAACTCGTTCAGCCATAAAGCATAAAGCTAGTGCTTTGACCACATTTTAAAGACACCTTCAAACTAAATAAGTAAAATTATAGGAACAGCACCACCTATTTCCGGTAAAATTTGAACTTCCGGTTGGCCAGTTGGTGCTGTGGTTGGCTGGGATTTACGAAACCAAATTTGAAAGCCCGGGAAAGACCAATCCAATATGGCCCATGATCTCATGCGGAAATATAAGGGATTTATTTTTAGTAACATTATTGTTATCATAGCGACCCACTATCTCCAAATCATGTGCAAAGGCTTTGGCGTTTGGAGAAGTTAGATAAACGCCTTTTGAAGTGGTCACTCGGTCGGCATTGAAAATGTGCAAGTTTGCTTTACTCTGGTTGTTTTTGGTAGCTTTGGTTACTTTTGTGAGAAGTGACACCCCGGCTAATTGTACTTTTGAAAGTATACGAGGTGCCTGGACTTTTTCAATCGGGCAGGTAAGTGGAAATATTACACGTTATTGTATATATGTATATAGCTTTACAGTATAGTTCTACTTTCGTTTTGTATGGAGACATTTTGGTTTGAGTAACTGACACTTACTAATTGCTGTATGTAACCCGAATCAACCGAAAACAACAGAAATGGACCCAAATTAGGAATTTAGTAATAATTTAGTCACTGATATTTATAGCTAATTTTTGTTGCTATATTGGTCAATTGAATAATGACGTAGGTAGCATAAAGACACATATGAGTCTGTAAGTGACCAGAATATCGATGTGTTGGAGCAAGGTAAGAGAAGAAACTGACTCGTGACCCTTTTCAAGAAGAGATTATTCGCCATCCGTTTGACCAATGGTACCTTAGTCTCAGAAACGGAATTTTTTAGCTAAGCTAATCAGTAATAGTGTTTACAGCTCACTGTCAAAATTTGAGCCTTCAAATCCATGTGTGTCCAGAATTATCAGAAAAATCCCTGTTTGAAGGTTAAAATGACGACTCCTCTTTTCTTGAGACACTGTCATATATAGAAAAGACATCTATAGAAGTAGAAAGTGAAATTCCTAGTTTGGGATATTTTTGAAGGATTCTTGTGCGATTTTTGTACATTTCTAGTACTTCTGAAGACTATTTACATATATTCAAGACTCAAGATGACAGAGAGTCGGAAACATTGTTACTTTCAGTTTCGGTTTGTGGATGCTTAGTCATCGCGCCATCACCATTTTTAGATCTATTTGAATGGTGGTGTTGGAAATATCAACAGAACTGGTGATTTTATCGCATCATCATCAGGGCGGTGGAGGCGATATCATGAAGTGTGTTGGTGATTTTTCATTGTACCCACCGTCTTGGAATGATAAAAGCATCAGTATATGACATACACCGATGATTTCATCATCGAAATATTTCCAAGGCGGTAGAGACCATGCTATCACACTTACACTGATTCTATTGTCTCTACCGCCCTGTAGTGCAGTGATAGAAGCATCAGCACATGGCATCTACACTGATGATTATTATCGTCGTTTATATTACAGGGCGGTGGAGACAATACCATTAACTGCACTGCAGATTTTAAGCCAGTCTCCGAATACGATGTAGTCCTGTATTTCCCAGATGTCGCCTTTGACCAATATGGAAACCAAGGTGAGTTAGGGAGGGGGCTGTGGTGGCTCGCTAACCTGGACGCCCTGAATTCGATCCCGGCGTAGGTGCAGATATACCTTTGAACTTCTCAACGTGTCACATCCGTATATTATGTCCAAGGAACTTGTCACATCCGTATATTAGGCCCGAGGACCCTGTCACAGCCGCATATCACGCCCGAGGGACCTGTCACATCCTTATATTAGGCCCGAGGACCCTGTCACATCCGCATATCACGTCCGAGGGACCTGTCACATCCTTATATTAGGCCCGAGGGACAGGTAGGACCAGGTTTGTCGGGCATTCTATGGCCTGGATTGTGAACAAAATTATCTAGCTTCCAACTTTTTCTGCCTCAGGAAGATGGACCCTGATCTACAACCAAGGATTCGAGGTCAGAATCAACAAGAAGAGGTTCTTCGCCTTCTCCAAATACACTCAAGATGGGAAGAAAGTGACCAGCTACTGCTCCCAGACCTTCCCTGGATGGGTGCACGATGACGACGAACGAAACTGGGCCTGCTATTCCGGGCAGAAGAAGGGAGACGAGATGCCGAAGCAGCATCAACTCCACAGATCCGAGTTTTTTAATAATTGGAAATACAAGAGCAATGCCGAATTTATCCAAAGTACGTACAAGTGTATATCGATCATTAGCATGGCCGTCGTCGGTTCTTATCTTGGTCGGCGTTTCCATAGTGTGGTGTTTATCAATCATAAGCTTGGGTACGTAGAACTAATGTTGGTCGTCGATCTTAATCTTGGTGGGCGTTTCCATAGTGTGTATATCAATCACGTAGAACTAATTGCAGTCGTGGGTTCTTATCTCGGTCGCCCTGTGAAATTCTGTTGAACTTGAATAACTCATCTCCTGCGTTATTCCAGTCAACCCAGCTGTAAATAGGTACAAATCTACCAACTGATTCTGGACTAAACCCCTTGGCATAGATCTTTACCGGAACATCCCTACGCATTGACAGCTTGGTGGACTGAAATGATGATGATACTGTCTAGCAACCTGACCTCGACAAAATCTCTTGGCATAAATCTTTTCCGGATCAATTGTACCCATTTTCAGCTGGGTTGACTGGAATGATGACCACACCTCTCGGCATTGATCTTCCCTGTTTTTTCCTGTACCCATCTACAGCTTGGTCGACTATAATGATGACCAAACACCACAGCATTAACCCATCTCAAAAGTCAGTCTTGAATTTCAGGAATCAACAAGCATCAAAAGTCTTGGACAGCTACAGTGTATCCGGAATACTCTGGCATGATGCTTTCAGACATGACAAGACGCTCTGGTGGTCGAAGATCTGCCGATGCTTTCCCAAAAACAGCAAGAGTTCTACCAGAAACACAGAAAGGTAGGGGCACTCTTTAATTTGACTCGCCAACTGGATATTCCTCTTTGAGTGTCCGCATGAAGAGGATCATTTATATGGAGCGCTCACGAAGCCAAGAGCTAATGGTAATCTTTGGTACTTAGGTTTGTCAACTCAGCATCCCTTCATGAGAGTCCATCAATATTAAAATTCTATATGGTTTGCCAACTCAGTGTCCTTTGGATAGTCCACGAAGATGCTGGTTAAGGATTTTAACTTTTTATTTCCAGTGGCCGACAGATTACCAAAGAATTTCGATTGGAGAGACGTAAACGGACAGAACTTTGTATCACCGGTCCGAAATCAGAAAACCTGCGGTAGTTGCTATGCCTTTGGATCCATGGCTCTCCATGAAGCTCGGTTGAGGATTGCTACCAATAACACCGTCCAGAAGGTCTTCTCGACGCAGGATATTGTCAGCTGTTCGGAATACTCTCAAGGCTGCGATGGCGGTTTCCCTTACCTTATTGCTGGTAAATAATCTTACGTCTTGTGATCAGCTGTACGCTTTTAAAAACGGCATCGAGGTCTTTCGCCTTTTTGTCCGTAGCTACAGGGGGATCCAAAGGAGGGAGAAAAATGGATTGCCCCTTGGTGACAGCACCATACATCATTGCCAGATATATTACTTGCACCTCTAGATACATTACTTGCCCCTCCAGATATATTACTTGCACCTCTAGATATATTACTTGCCCCTTTGGATATATAACTTGTCCCTCCAGATATATTACTTGTCCTTCCAGATATATAACTTGTCCTTCCAGATATATTACTTGTCCCTCCAGATATATTACTTGTCCTTCCAGATATATTACTTGCCCCTTCAGATATATTACTTGCTCCTCTAGATATATTACTTGTCCCTCCAGATATATTACTTGCCCCTTTGGATATATAACTTGTCCCTCCAGATATGTTACTTGCCCTCTAGATATATTACTTATCCCTCCAGATATATTACTTGTCCCTTCAGATATATTACTTGCCCCTCCAGATATATTACTAGCCCCTCCAGATATATTACTTGTCCCTCCAGATATATTACTGGCCCCTCCACATATATTACTTGTCCCTCCAGATATATTACTGGCCCCTCCAGATATATTACTTGCCCTTCAGAACAATCAAATCTGGCTACGGACCTGCCAAGACTAGCTGGTTTCTTCAAACCGCGTTTCAACAAAAATCTTAGGTCCATCTTGTGCTTCAATCAGATCATTACGTCATTTCTTTTCATTCTAGGCAAATACGGACAGGATTTCGGATTAATCGAAGACTCCTGTTTCACGTACAAGGCAAAGGACGTTAAATGTATCACTACGACCTGTCCAAGATATTACACCAGGGACTATTATTATGTCGGAGGGTTTTATGGCGGTTGTAATGAGGCTTTGATGAGGATTGAGGTAGCGAAGTACGGACCAGTTGCAGTTAGTTTCCAAGTCTACCCTGACTTTCAACATTATAAGGTAGGAGATAGGCTAGGCATTTGAAAGGGGGTTTGATGCTACCCAAAAAATTCCAATGGTTTGTTCCACTGTACCCAACAGAAATTTCTGTATTCTGTTAACCAGTTTTCTGTACCCAAAACAGAACAGAAAACCAAATTCCCTGTGTCAAAAACCAAATTCCCTGTGTCAAACACCAAATTCCCTGTGTCAAACACTAAATTCCCTGTGTCAAACACCCAATTCCCTGTGTCAAACACCAAATTCCCTGTGTCAAAAACCCAATTCCCTGTGTCAAACACCAAATTCCCTGTGTCAAACAACACCAAATTCCCTGTGTCAAACACCAAATTCCCTGTGTCAAACACCAAATTCCCTGTGTCAATAGCCATATACCCGTCACCAATACAAAATTCCCTGTACCCTAAATCCTACTTCCCTGTATCAAAAAAACCGCGTCTCTGGTCTAAAACCGAATTCCCTGATCCTAAAACCAATTCCCTGTATCTTACACCGAATCCTCACATTCAAAACCTAACTCTGATCCCAATTCTCTGTTTCAGAGTGGAATATACCACCACACGGAGCTGTTGGACCGGTTTAACCCGTGGGAGATCACCAACCACGTGGTGCTGATTGTGGGGTACGGTCAGGATGCGGACTCTGGTGAAAAATACTGGATTGTGAAGAACAGCTGGGGGGAGACATGGGGTGAGGAGGGATTCTTCCGTATTAGCCGGGGAAATGACGAGTGCAGCATTGAAAGCATGGTCGTTGGAACCCTTCCAATCTTATAAACTTGGTTTTCTGTACTACAGAAAATAATAATGCACGTACGAGATGATCCAAATGCAAACTTGATCAGTCCACTTCATTTTTAGGTGGTTTAAGTAGTAATAGATGTAATAGACAATATATGCTTGGCTTGTATAGTATATACCATTAATACCCTGGAATAAAGTGGACTGATCTGGTTTAGATTTAGGACTATAGTGAGAAATACTTGTGCACGTACGAAGGCCATATTAAAAGGCAAACTTGATCAGTCCATTATATTTTTAGGTAGTTTGAATAGTAATGAACACAATGTGTCTGGCTTGTATAGTATATATACCAGTTATGCCACCCAAAAAATAAAATGGACTCGTCAAGCCTACGTTGGAAAGTTCCTCGTACGTGCACACATTACTTTAAGCGACTATTCATTGCTCTATTGCTATAATCGATACGGCTTTCTTTGTAAATAAATTGTTCATGGTTCTATGCAATGTAAATGCGTTATCTATGCTTCTATGCAATGTAAATATAATTTGATTTGTAAATAAATTGGTCCATGCTTCTATGCATCATATAAAACGGGGATAATTCTGGACACACATGGATCTGAAGACTCAAATTTGGACGGTGAGTTTTGAAGAATATTACTGATTGGCTCAGCTAAACAACTTAGATACGATAGGTCCTTAAAAAGGCAAACCTGTCCCATAATGTGATATCTACGGAAGCGTATTAGGGCCATTAATGTTTTTTTTTGAATTTTCAAGTTAGTATCTTGAATTTTCAAGTTAGTATCTTGTATTTAGTAACTTGAAAATTCAACACACTAACTTGAAAATTCAAGTTACTAAATTCAACATACTAACTTGAAAATTCAACATACTAACTTGAAAATTCAACATACTAACTTGAAAATACAACATTATAACTTGAAAATTCAACATTATAACTTGAAAATTCAACATTATAACTTGAAAATTCAACATACTAGGTTAAAAATTCAACAATTTGTGACAAGTGTCTTATGAGTTGCATTGGCGACTGACTGTGTATAGGATCTGCATAACAAAGATACCTTCTGAATTGGGATTTGAAATAGAGTACTCCAATGCCCTTGCCGAGGCAAATGAAGCTACACTATATTTGATTTCATCCATGTAGAATAAAAAACAAAAATACATTTAGAAGGGTGAGTATTTTATTGAAGTAAACACACAATGATGAACATTTATGATTGGCCGAGACAGGGACTCGATATTCGTTAAACCGAACTAGCTCGTCATTTGTTTTAAAGAACCTGCTCGTTATTCGTTATACCGTTATACCTCAATCACAAATCCAGAAACAAAAATGATGGCCAGTGACTCAGCTAAAGAAGGGGGCCCCTTTGAACCAAACTTTTCTAGGTGTAGGGTCCTTTTGGAGGGTTGGGGTCCCGTGGATTTGGTTCAACCAGTTCCTTTGGTAGTTGAGCCACTGTTGATGACGTAATGAGAATGTTTAAGTCATTATGCAGTGAAAAACGATTTAGAAATTCTGATAGGATTTTGTTGTGGTGGTGATCGTTGGACCATGGCACTGAAAAAGAAATAAAAAAAGGTGATGCATTATGATTGAGCCTTGTCAAAATGGCGGGCGGTTGTTTGCACGTGTCATTTTTGCGATTTGTTTTGTAAATATGAACACACAAATAATACGAGCTACCCCTCTGATATATGATTGTTTTGATTGGATAAATTCATTGCCTTATGCGAATCTCTTAGCAAAGAGTAAACCACAGCCCCTATGTAAGGATAAGGGGCGTGGTTCAAAAGACGATACCACGCCCATTAGAATGTAATGGTCGGGATTTATTGGCTATAAACTTACGTGATGATGATAGTATCTTCGTCGTCCACAAATAATGCCCAGGATTATTAAAACCAGGAAGACAAAACCTCCGATACCGATTCCGATAAATACTCCTTTCGAGAGTCCACATCCATCAATTTCGTCGGAGTCGTCGCCGCAGTTGTTGTAACCGTCACAAGTAAGTCCGTTATAGATACACCTCTTATTCTCACAGCGATAATCACCCGCAAAACATGAGCCTGGAAAATTAATTAGGTCAATCTAGAAATAAATAGGCCAATTTAATATAATATGGGTCAACTTAAAATAATATAGATCAATCCGTATATAATGTAGGTCATTCTAGAAGTAATCTAGGTCGTTGGTCGTTTATATCAACCTATAGAAAAGTAGGTCGAATGACCCCGATTCGTTTTATTTAGCGTCAAACAGGTCTTACCGTTTCTGTTGCCATTATTGAAAGACGTAATCAATACGTCGAAGTTGCCGGTCTGGCGTGTAAAACTGTCTGTGTTAAACAGGAGCTTCAGACTAGAACCTGTGGTCTCGTATACTTTCGAAGGTCGGATGCCGCCACATATACCACCTCCTAAAAGAAAAAAAAATTGACTCAATTGACGAGAACGAACGAACAGAAAGAACCATATTTTACAAGTGTAACAACTCAGGTTCACAAAGGACCTTTTCTACCAGCTGGTCCTTGGCCAAACCTCTTGGCATTGGCGTTACAAGGATAACAACTTAGGTTCACATAGGACCCTTTCTACTAGCTGGTCCTTGGCCAAACCTCTTGGCATGGATCTTTTCCAGATTATCTGTACCAATTTACAGCTGGGTTGCAGGCCATCAGACTTTAACACACCGACTGAGATAAGAACCCACAACCACCAAATCTTCTAGAATCTCTTCCAGCCTTCTGGGAATGGATACCTTGGATATCACAGAAGAGAAGGATAATGACACCCTCTTGACAAATTTCCCTGATGTATCAAGGGTTGGAGATCGTGTGACTCAAACACCCTTGATGAATCGTTATGATTTAAGCAGTGCACGTACCTGATAGAATGTTACCATTAGTGTCGTAAATGCTGAGCTTATTGGTCGTACAGCCAAAGGAGGTTCTGGTATCAAGGCTTCTGAATCGGAGTAGCAGCTTGTCGGATACGTCCCGAGTCGAGATGGTTATTTGGCAGTTCAAGCTCCGTCTCAAATTGGTATACGAGTACCTGGTAAGTTTGATTCGTACGTCATTGCTGAATTGAATTTGAGTATTGCATTTTTCGTTCAAATAGTCTAAAATGATAAATAGAAGCTATAAGTGTACTTGATACTCATACAAAGACTAGAAAATCAGAATGGTGTAAATAGAAGCTATAAGTGTCTCTGATTCAAATACAAAGACTAGAAAATCAGAATGGTGTTAATAGAAGCTATAAGGGTCTCTGATACAAATACAAAGACTAGAAAATCAGAATGGTGTAAATAGAAGCTATAAGTCTCCCTGATACACATACAAAGACTAGAAAATCAGAATGGTGTAAATAGAAGCTATAAGTGTCCCTGATACACATACAAAGACTAGAAAATCAGAATGGTGTAAAAAGAAGCTATAAGTGTCTCTGATACACATACAAAGACTAGAAAATCAGAATGGTGTAAATAGAAGCTATAAGTGTCTCCAAAACACATACTCAACTAGTTAAGCCACTGGTCTTAACCAATATTTTAAGGCGGTAGTGTGGTACTTACATACAGACGGAATATATGCACAAGCCAAGCTCAAGGAAGCTAAAAATACACCAATTCC
>NW_008710371.1:750920-760488 GCF_000327385.1 Lottia gigantea
CAGGGAAATGCCCCCCCCCCCCCCCCCCTCCCCACCCCAAAAAACGGATTGCGCGGCCCTTGGCTCACAGGAAACAATTCTGACAACCGACAAATTGCATTAATGCTCTCCGACCAATCAAGTCTGTCTAAGAGCCTGCTTTCTACTGTATCTATAATTTCCGCAAAACACACCATTATTAATCCAGAAAAGTGACACTTTGACTTCGCGGAGACGCAATTAGCTTTAAAAGCCTTTTTGTACCGCCCTCAATAGTAGCCAAGTTCAAAGGTGACGATGAGGAAAGAGATTACGATAATGAGAAATAGGGAGATAAACATAAGAGATAGCTATATTGATATCATTTGATTTATCAAGTGTAAAGGAGTCAGAAAGATGTCGTCAGCCCTTGATAATCAGGCATTAATATCGATCGGTTGACGTGTTTGATAGACATGTTTTGACTTATTTGATGGACATGTTTTGACTTATTTGATGGACATGTTTTGACTTATTTGATGGACATGTTTTGACTTATTTGATTGACACGTTTTGACTTATTTGATGGATATGTTTTGACTTATATGATTGGACATGTTTTGACTGATTTGATGGACATGTTTTGATTTATTTGATTGACATGTTTTGACTTATTTGATGGACATGTTTTGACTTATTTGATTGACACGTTTTGACTTATTTGATGGATATGTTTTGACTTATATGATTGGACATGTTTTGACTGATTTGATGGACATGTTTTGATTTATTTGATTGACATGTTTTGACTTATTTGATGGACATGTTTTAACTTATTTGTTTTATCTTATATATGAAGACGTAATACTTTAACCATAGTGAAGATGTCGTCCCTGTAAACTCATAAAAAAATTTAATCTTACTGTCGAAATGTTTTACATATATTATAATAAACCTAATAATGTTGGTGTACATAAAGACATTTTCTGTTGTCAGTAAGACTTGGCTATTCTGTTGTTCTCAGATCCAATGATCAAAGGGGCGTAACTACATTTAATAATATTACAGACAGACTACAGTTAATTTGTTGTAACGCTGGATAATACAAACAACAAATATTACACATTTTATTGAATTTTTTTTCTAAAGTGTCGCATAATCGCATTGATTTTATTCGCTTTTGTACTTTTAAACGATGGTGAAAAAAATGTTTTGAGTTGGTAATATTTTGTGATTTGAAGGGGGTGTCAATTAAGTTGTAGGTGGGCGTGGTTAATATTTTGATTGATAAGTGCACTACCATTGTAAATTGTAATTTTTTTTTTTTTTATGTATGCAGGATTTTGCATGTGCATTTGTTTTGTTGTGTATGTTGAGGTTTTGTGCGTGCATAGTGTAGAGAATTTAATACAAATACAATATGATTAATGATATACTCTTACCTTCAATTTTTCTTCTTACCTTGTGGTCTCGAACTCGTATAGCTGGACGACGATGGCGGACGAACTGTTTTACCGATCGAGCCATCGCACTTGACTGAATACTGCTTGTCGACTTAAAGGTTATATGGTTTGATTTTACCTTAAATTGGTATTTCAAAAAGCGGACTGGTTGATCCAAGTGACTGGATAACAGCGTCTACTCGGGTTAGGTCTACTGGTGAACACTATGCACGTGCTTTTTTGCGATAGCTCAGTCGGTAAGATTGTTTCTCTTTATCTATTTTTTGGTCGTGGGTTCGAATCCCGTAGTGAGAATTGAATTGCTACAAATTTTATTTATAAAACTTCATCTTCTAGTGGTCCAAGACGATCACCAGCCCATCACAAAGATAAAATTAGGTCGACCGTCGTTTGGAAAAATTCTGTTCTCTTTGGAAAGAGGTCGGAATCTCGAGATAATCTCGTTATTCCGACCTCTTTCCAAAGTAACAAAATCATATTAGTCCAGGATTGGGCAATTGCTAACCACCACTCCTCAGCGTAGTCGTGGTGGGCGAGTGGTCAAAGCGATTGAAAGGATAATTTTACGATTTGATGGTCGAGGGTTCGATCCCCGTTGGAGTCTAGATAGATTTTTCTTGCATCTTCTTCGTGGGCTATAGTCAAGTATGTTATATGATACATTAATTTGACAGTCTGGGTGGCTCAGGTGGTAAGAGCGCTGGTCTGACGAGGTAGTGGTCGAGGGTTCGATTCCCACGAAGAGAAAATTCTCTGTGTATTTTTATATTATTTAAAATATAAGATTACAGTTATAATGGATACAAATTCCTAGTTTGTGTTCGACTGGATGGCTCAGTGGTAGAGCGCTGGTCAACAAAAAGCCACGGAGTGGCGAAAAGCGTGGGTTCGAATCCCATGGGTGACAGGGTCATCCTTAGTAGTTACATGCTACTAGAAAATTTGGTGGGTTCGAACCCCACAGGTGATCGCAAAGATTTTCCTTAGTGGGCTCAAAAACCACTAGAAAGTGTCCAAAATATCTGGCTAGATATTTAAAAACCGAAAGTTGGGTTTGAGTGGGAATCGAACCCGGGACGTCTAAATGATAGAAAAAAGCAAGGAGGGGATGAACAACTCTACGACCACGGCCAAAAAGCCAACCTTCAAAAATGTGTATGTAAGTAATATTTAAAGTTCAAAGTCACAGCCTACTATAGTAGTATTAAAATAGTAAGTATCTTCCACTCCTTTAGAATCTTGGAGGGTCCCGGGCACCTGCTTGCCCCTCGGCTCCCCTCCTTGACTCTCGTTCTTCCAACCTGCCACTCGTTCTATCTATTGATAGTGTCTTGCCTGCGGCAGGCCCAACTTACCTTAAGTAAGTTATGTAGAATATTTTTAGGGGGGAAAGCGATAGAGAAGAGTCGAGACTAAAAGCCTCTAGAGATTTACCTGGGTTCGAACCCTCGCCGTCGAAACAGAGTTCTCACCCAAGTCCACCATCCATCCGTCTAGGCCATAGAGACCCGTTACCAAACCACGAAATTTAAGCTCTTTTAAATGATAGTGAATCTTTTATAAGTTCAAAATAGTTACTTTTATCGTTGGCCTCAACGAGATTCGATCCAGGTTCGTCTTGATCTTAAGCCAGTGCTCTAACCACAGGGCTACGGCGGACACAACAAACACTGCAGAAATTAGCCTTTTTATATGTGAACTTTATATAGAAATGTTCAAAATGGTGTTATACTTCGCCCCAGTGGAGATTCGATCGGGGATCATCTTGGTCTCAAGCTAGTGCTCTAACCACAGGGCTACGGCGGACACAACAAACACTGAAGAAATTAACCATTTTATATGTGAACTTTATAATGAAATTATCAAAATGGTACGGACAGTTTCCTATACTGAGGTTCGAACCCACAACCGTAGGATAAGTTACCAAGCACTTTATCCACTGAGCTACGGAGACGACGAGAGATGAATGTTAATTTAACTATATAGCTCACGAAGAAGAAATTAAAGGTATAACAAAATATGCCCTTTCTTTCAATGGGGTTCGAACCCGCATCATCGAGCTTTCTCACCGAGCATTTTATCCACTGAGCTACGGAGACGACGTGGAATGTTCGCTAATTTATCTATAAAGATCTAGTCCTTATATAATATTTTATAAAAATTCTCATCGGAGGAATCGAACCCTCGACCTTAGCATCAATGTATTGACCAGCCGTCGAGTCGACTGAGCCATTGAGATATGCACGTACGACCTACTTACGAGAAAACCCAACATTAGAGATATCGTTAGCTTTTCATAAATATTTTTTACAAAAAAAGCTTTCTCGTGGTGGGAATCGAAAAGGCGTTCCAAAAAAAAATATCCACACGTGATTAGCAGTCCTACCAACTGACCCATGGTGACATGCACGTACGACGGTTCGATCAGTATACTAGACCCTTGACAGCTACCTAACTTTTTTAAAAATAAAAATGAAAATTCTTCAGAATGGAATCGAACCTCCGATCTGTACCTTACAAAAAATGATCTGCCACCCAACCGAC
This sequence comes from Lottia gigantea, assembly GCF_000327385.1. Taxonomy (NCBI): domain Eukaryota; kingdom Metazoa; phylum Mollusca; class Gastropoda; family Lottiidae; genus Lottia; species Lottia gigantea. Next base: position 754,886 of record NW_008710371.1, read on the forward strand.
CGAGCTATTGTGGCAATGGAAAGTGACCGTCCAGCACAGTATTTAGCCTTTACCTTAAACCTCAAAATAATTCAAAATTAACGTAAATATCACCGAAATTTTTTTAAAATCGCCATCGGAAACATCTTAAACTATCCAAAGAGTAAGTTAAAACACCTAGTTGATGTAAAATCTTGGGTTGATGGAATCCCGAGGTGAATTTAGATTTTATAAACGCTCACCCTCGTAGTGCAATATCGGATTTCCTTCCCATATAGACCTAAAATCTTCACAAACATTCAGCCAAGTGCGATGGCTCAAGCGGTTAACGTGTTTGTTCATCAAAGAATATTACGCTGCGGGTTCGAGTCCACAAGAAGCCGAAAAAAGTAACAAGGTAAGTGAGAGTTAATTTATCCTTCTAAATAAAAACACACGCACACACACGTAAAAAAATAAAGTGACATAATAAAAAAATATAAAAAATAAAAAAAAACGCGACACAAAAAATTAATAAACTAACGGAAAAATAACAAACACAATACTGGAAATAGAAAGGATTTTGTTTTCGTTAATCAAAGCCAAAAAAAAAACCTAAGTGGTAAAAAGAGAAGAAAAATTATTGCTTCTAGTGTTATTTTGTCGCCGTCAAAAGTCACGTCAAATTCTTCGATGATTTCCAAGTAGAATGATATTTCATTTTAAACTCGCTGTATTTATCGTACCACGGCATGAAATGCACGTGCGGGTTATTAGGACACTGTAAATATTCATCACTTGATGCGAATTCTCCTTACAACATTGTTGGCAGCATTCCAAATACTTAGTCAGGTGACGTATATGAACACATCTTTCTTTCAATTCGCTTGTAAAAGTACTCAAAGTTGAATTAGAGGCGGTGACAAGTGTCGAGTGACGTCATAGGTCCCGCCCACTTCATTAATCAACACACAAGCATCATTAGCCATGCATAATTCATTTTCCAAATTTCTTAAAATTTGCACCTTGTTTTATTACGAATCTTTGCTTTGTGTCCCTGGTCGGTGCTTTTATGAGACTATCACCATCTAATACAAGCTAAACTGCTTCGTCAATCAAATATGTCGGCGTTCAATAAACTTCATAGTCTCATAAAAGCACCGGTCTGGGACACAGGCTTTTGAAGCGCATGTTAATCAAATCTCAATGGCTTCTATTTTTGTTAATTATTATTCATATATTGTTGTTTTAATTATACCTTTGAAAGGTTTCATTATTATAAAAAGACGTAAAACTCCGCGTTTTAAATCTCAAGCGTCCAGCGTCCAATTCCGACATAGTTCGAAATAATACCCTTTGTCTCCGCTTAACCGGGGAAAACCAGGTTAAAAAATCCGAAGGTACCATCTCCACCTATGCCAGGATTGAACCCTGGACCTTCAGTTAGCGAGCAAGCGTCTAACTCACTGAGGCACACGGCTACCATTGTCAGTAGTAGCAACCGGGATGAAAAATCCATAGGTACCATCTATTCCAAGATTGAACCACGGACCTTCAGGTTAGCGAGCAGGCATCTAACTCACTGAGCTACCACTGCTCCCCCAATATCAGAAGTTATAAGGCAAGACAGTTTTTTTGGCCTAATCTTAGACAGCATCGTGCCCAAACTACACCTCCATTCTTCATACTTCCTCGGGGGATAAGACCATGTCAAAACCCGTATTCGTGATACGATGCAGAGACAGTGGATCTTCAAATACATTTGTAACTTGAGGCGCATGAGAAAATTGGGCGAACTCATTGAACAGGGGCACCTGATCAAGCTATATTAATTCTTTTAATTCATCCGGGGTAATATTCCCACCTGATACAATCACTACCACTTTCTTAAATTTCACATCCGGGATCTTGTTGCTTAGCAACGCGGCCATGGCAGCAGACCCGGATGGTTCCACAATCAAACCGACATCAAACAGTTTCTTCGTGGCATTTAGAATTTCTTCATAGGTCACTAGGATGACGTCATCTACAAATTCGCGACAGTAACGATATGCAAGTGTTCCGGTGCTGGATGATGATAAGGAAGACGCAACGGAAGCGGAAGTGGATGTGGAAGCCGCCATTTTGTTTTTGAAACTTTCAAACATGGTTGGGGAGCTTTCAGACTCGATTGCATAGATTTGGCAGCAGGTTCGTTTTAGCTTCGAGCGAATGGCGGCCGAAACTCCAGCAGGCAGCCCCCCTCCTTCGCAGCAAATCAACAGGATGTCAAATTCGGGAAGAGCTTCCAAGATTTCGAGACCAATGCTAGAATAACCTGCCATCAAATCCCGATCGTCATTTGAGTCACAATAATGGTATTCGTTCTCTGCTACGTACCTGTCCACTCTCGACTGGATCTCAGTCGCAGGGCAGAGCTCAACCTTCACGCCATGGCATTTGATCCTCTCCATTTTGCTTTGCGAAGACGAATCTGGCATGATGCAGACTCCCAACAAGCTCCGCTGTTGCAGAACGTAACCAAAAGCTTTTCCGAAATTCACAGCTGAGTTGGTCACAAATTTTGTCCTATGATTCTGATTGCTCATTCTTGATTTGATTTTGGCGATTTGATTGACGACCCCCCTGAGTTCGAACGATCCCGTGTTCTGCATGTTCTCCAGCTTCAGATAAAGATCGACGCCCTGCTCCGCCAGTTGTGGGAACAGATACTGCATGTGCTTCAACAACGGAGTCTCTCCGACGAATCCACTCCTCACGATATCATTCCGCACAGAGATCATTTCTTCGAGCGTAAGGAAATCTTCCTTTTCACCGTTTTCTGCCATTTTGAGCTGAAAGGAGAAGTCAAAGACATCATACCTGCTTGGGGGAAATCTAAAGGTCAGTCAGGATCAGTAGATTCCCCGGTGGCTGTCCAAAAACGTTTGGCTTTGCAGCTCCAAATCTGCCCTATTTGTAGAGTTGAATTTTTTCGAGCATGCATGATTTGATGTCATTTCTAAAAAGTACAACTGGTATGCTCTAGATAAGGCAGAGTCTCAAGAAAAGACGAGTCGTCATCTTAACTTTCAAACACAGATAATTCTGGACACACAGGGATCTGAAGGTTCAAATTTCGACGGTGAGCTGTGAACACTATTACTGATTGGCTTCGCTGCAAAAATTCCCCGTTTCTGAGACTAAGGTACGATTGGTTAAACGAATGGCGAATCTGTCCCCTTAATTTGGAATGCCTGACCATACAAATAATACACTGCTTACCTCAGTAGACAACAAATCAGTCGTTTTTAATGAAGATTTTTCAAAACATGTAGAATTTGATGACGATGAGAATAAAAAAACGAGTTGGAATCCTGTCCGCCATTTTTGTTGTCATGTGATCAATGTGCCACCTGCTTCTATCGATTGTTTCTACCTGCTCTACATATTCTATAAATTAATTGACCTTATAGTATTAACGTATACAGTACGTTGGATATAGGTTTTATATATGCTCTTAGCATAGTTAGATTTCTGAGCTAATGTTATGCATTCACGCATTGAATTCGGATAGTTAAAGAGGTCTTCTTAAAGGGATTGTAAGAGGTTTTCTAAATTTTGTTATGTGTATCGGGGACACTGATAGCATCACTTTGTACCATTCCAATTTTCAATCAGACGTCTGTGGTTCCCGCCATTCCACTAAAACTAAGTGTTTGATGACGTCACTATCGCAAAAGCTGCTAATAATAACCTAATAGTGACATCATAAAATACTAGCTTTCGTTGAATTGCAGGAACCACAGACGTGGTTGGAAATTGATGCTATCATTGTCCCCAAAACATATAAAAGAAAACCTCTTCACATCCCCTGAAGATGATGGCTCTTTGGACTCTCAGAGCTATGCTTTATTGCATGTCATCGACGATATTGGCCTGTTAGCTATGCTGACATAGTGAACGACTACGAAACACGCCCACTAGGTTCCTTGAAAACAAGCCAGGATGTAGGACCTTCTGCCTTCTCAAGGCACCAATTTCACAAAGGCAGCCAAGATCTCAACTGAATACGTAACCCGTAGCTACAGTGGGACAAACGGCAAAGCAAAGCCCCCATTCCGAAAACCGACCAATTCCATTACTGCAACCAAACACAATACACCATTGTCCCAGATATATTACTTGCCTCTCCAGATATATTACTTGCTACTCCAGATATATTACTTGTCCCTCCAGATATATTACTTGTCCCTCCAGATATATTATTTGTCCCTCTAGATATATTACTTGTTCCTCCAGATATATTACTTGTTCCTCCAGATATATTACTTGTCCCTCCAGATGTATTACTTGCTCCTTCGGATATATTACTTGCCCCTCCAGATGTATTACTTGCTCCTCCAGATATATTATTTACCCCTCTAGATATATTACTTGCGCCTCCAGATATATTACTTGCCCCTCCAGATATATTACTTGCTCCTCCGGATATATTACTTGCCTCTCCAGATATATTACTTGCCCTCTAGATATATTACTTGCTCCTCCAGATATATTACTTGCCCCTCCAGATATATTACTTGCCCCTCCAGATATATAACTTGCCCCTCCAGATATATTACTTGCCCCTCCAGATATATTACTTGCCCCCCTAGATATATTACCTGCTCCTCCAGATATATTACTTGCTCCTCCAGATATATTACTTGCCCCTCCATATATATTACTTGCCCCTCCAGACATATTACTTGCCCCTCTAGATATATTACTTGCCTCTCCAGATATATTACTTGCCCTCTAGATATATTACTTGCTCCTCCAGATATATTACTTGCCCCTCCAGACATATTACTTGCCCCTCTAGATATATTACTTGCCCGTCTGGATATATTACTTTCCCCTCTAGATATATTACTTGCCCCTCTAGATATATTACTTGCCCGTCTGGATATATTACTTGTCCTTCCAGATATATTACTTGCCCCTCCGGATATATTACTTGTCCCTCCGGATATATTACTTCCTTGAATAGAACGCTTCTCATTATCCCCGAAAAATCCCGAAATTACCTCCAGGTTAAAAAACCATGTTCTAGAGCGTTTACTAGGAAAGGGAGAACAAAACTTAATAATACAAAAGTTATATCTTTAATCTCGCTCATGATACTAATAAATAACATACAAAAGTTATAATAATAACAAAAATCTCATTGCTAAAATAGTATTATATCAACTGTAGAGTGATATAGAAATACCACTGTTAAAATAGTGCTCAATACATCAATTGTAGAGAGATATAGAAATACCACTGTTAAAATAGTGCTCAATACATCAATTGTAGAGTGATATAGAAATACCACTGTTAAAATAGTGCTCAATACATCAATTGTAGAGTGATATAGAAATACCACTGTTAAAATAGTGTTCAATACATCAATTGTAGAGAGATATAGAAATGCCACTGTTAAAATAGTGCTCAATACATCAATTGTAGAGTGATATAGAAATACCACTGTTAAAATAGTGTTTAATACATCAATTGTAGAGAGATATAGAAATACCACTGTTAAAATAGTTCTCAATACATCAATTATAGAGCGATATAGAAATACCACTGTTAAAATAGTGTTCAATACATCAATTGTAGAGAGATATAGAAATGCC
>NW_008710371.1:766158-767188 GCF_000327385.1 Lottia gigantea
ATCTCATAATTCCTTTAAAAATATCTCAAACTAGGAATTTACTCACTATTTCTATAGATGTCTTTTCTATATATGACAGTGTCTCAAGAAAAGACGAGTCATCATTTTAACTTTCAAACGCAGATAATTCTAGACACAGATGGATTTGAAGGCTCAAATTTCGACAGTGAGTTGTGAACACTATTACTGATTGGCTTAGCTAAAAAAATTCCTGTTTCTGAGACTAAAGTATGATTGGTCAAATGGAAGGCGAACTTGTTCCTTTAAAGAGTTTAGAAAAATCCATTACAATCCCTTTAATGTCGATGACCATCTGACCTACTAGTAATAGTACTATAATAAATCAACCTGTCTCATTATTTCTGTATAGTACTATTAATAATCTACCTTACATACCAAATTAGTAGTATTAGTACTCTACTACCAGTATTTTAAAGATGGGTTCCCTTATTTTCATTTATGAAAATGAAAATGCTAATACTTATATGAATAGAAAGTAGAGGTGTTGTAATGACTTGGAAAAATACCAGTTTGTCTCACATGTTCATAATTAATTCATAATTAGCTAAATTAGAAGAGAATTACCAGCAGAATTCCAATGAGTGACCGATCAAGAAAGGTCAAAAAGTATTTTTTTGTTTATCCAGACTGTACATACATGGACATTTATGATTGGTTAAAACTCTTAATTATATGCAATAAGAACATAATGATATGATTAAGAATACATGATAATTCATTAGAAACATCAATTAATCAAATAGTTTGCTTAATTTGACACTAAAAAATTAAGGATACCCATCTTTAAAGGAATAAGGCATAGTAGAGCAGCCAATCATGTTGAAAGGGTTGTCAATACCTACCATCTTTGCCAGCCATATGTCGGACATCTTTAATAAATAAATTAGGAAAGCCATCGTTGAATTTCTTCCATTCTATAGTTTCATGGTATTCCACAGTTCTTGGAGCAAAACTGGACAGAGCTCTCTCAACCCTCTGAAATAATGAAGACATCTTTTAACGGGATTGT
>NW_008710371.1:768490-771592 GCF_000327385.1 Lottia gigantea
TTACCCGCCCCCCTCGCAGCCCAGAAGGCATGTTTTTCGGGCTCATAACTAGGTTAGAAATCGGGGGACCTCAAGTATTTCGCCCCCCTCTCCCCTCGAACATAAACCTGGCTCCGCCACCTCAAGCAGCTATGGGCATATTTTTATTCGTGGAGATCCCCTCCCTCTATTAAAACTCGAAAACAAGTCCCGTCTATAGTCTAGACGACGCGACATACATCAGGTAATTTTTGTCAGGTATACGCATTCCGGAAGTATATTTTAATACATTTCAACATAGTATGTTTTATTTCTTACCGGCCTGTAGGGAAAAACCCGTAAAATTTCAGAAATCCCGTTAACCCTGAAGTGCGTTATTTTGGAATGCCTATTCGACTTTTAATTTCAAAGAAATGGAGTTTTACATCCTTTGTTTCAACTTCTCATTCGGTAAATGAAAATGAACAACCCCATGAAGTGTGCAATGAAGATAATTCTGTCAGACTCTTACACTTTTCAATCTCCAACTGTGGAGAAATCATTAATGCCCAAAATCCCAGCGTCGGAGAGAGCAGAAATTTTATTGGTTAAAGCAGGGGTCACCAGGTTAGGTTAGGAAATATTGCTACAATTATGTTAAATGTAAAATATTATTACAATTATGTACAATGTTAATTATTGCTACAATTATGTTAAATATCAATTATTGCTACAATTATGTTAAATATTAATTATTGTTACAATTATGTTAAATATTAATTATTGCTACAATTATGTTAAATGTAAAATATTATTACAATTATGTCCAATGTTAATTATTGCTACAATTATGTTAAATATAAAATATCATTACAATTATGTTAAATATTAATTATTGCTACAATTATGTTAAATGTGAATTATAGCTACAATTATGTTAAATATTAATTATTGCTACAATTATGTTAAATATGAATTATTACTACAATTATGTTAAATATTAATTATCGCTACAATCATGTTAAATGTGAATTATTGCTACAATTATGTTAAATATTAATTATTGCTACAATTATGTTAAATGTAAAATATTATTACAATTATGTTCAATGTTAATTATTGCTACAATTATGTTAAATATTAATTATTGTTACAATTATGTTAAATATTAATTATTGCTACAATTATGTTAAATGTAAAATATTATTACAATTATGTTCAATGTGAATTATTGCTACAATTATGTTAAATATTAATTATTGCTACAATTATGTTAAATGTAAAATATTATTACAATTATGTTCAATGTTAATTATTGCTACAATTATGTTAAATGTGAATTGTCGGTACAATTATGTTAAATGTGAATTATTACTACAATTATGTTAAATGTGAATTATTGCTACAATTATGTTAAATTTTAATTATTACTACAATTATGTTAAATATGTTAATTATTACTACAATTATGTTAAATGTTAACACCAGTTGGACTAATTGTCCCCAAAATTTATGGTCGACTACAACTACACCACCCCCCCCCCCCCCCCAACCCTTCAAAATTTCCAAATTATTCCCTTGGGTTTTATTACCCTCAGACGTAAAATATGGACGAAAGGGAAAATACCGAAAACTGTGTTTCAAGCAAATCGAAACTTAGTCTCTGACGCCCAGACCATTTCCTTCTTCAGTCGCAGCTGTACGTTGACAACGTCGGACTTGATGAGAGGCTAATCGAAATCTTATCCTACATTATAATAATTCGAAGGGCAGGACATTCCCGTTATTTTTTTTATCCCCAGAAATACAGTAATCGGTCAAGAGGTCATTAACCAACTTTCGCTCCAGAACTCTGAATTCCACAATATCGGGGAACCACTGCGCCAATTCGCGGAAAAGTTACAGTCACGTGATTGTTTGCTAACATCTGATTGGTTATCAAATCGAAAGCACGTGAATTTGACGAACGGTGATATGTTCGATTCGACACGGAAGCAATCCATTAGGGTAAAAAAATATCCGGTTTGGCATCCGGCATAAGATGACTTAGCCTTATATAAACGAAATTGCCGATTCATCCGCATTAGAGTGCGATATCCTCAGTTAGCTGGAACGGACGTTTACTTGTCGCCGTCTTCAAATCAACCTGCATCCGCTTTATTCCGGTTTTGCTGGTTTCAGCACAGCACTGCAGTCCGTAGAGCACAAAGTTTTGGAGTGAGAATTTCATGATAGCGAGAAACACCAGAGTACACGTAAGTTTTGCCACATACGAACTTTTAACATTTCCTGCCATGTCCGCTCCCGTTTTTTCCAGCCAACCCAACTGGAATTGAGTACATAATTCATTCGGGAAAGATCAATGCTGGGGGGATTGTGCCAAGAACCAGCTGGCGACAGGGTCATCATTATTCTAGCTGTATATGTATATATATATACCGCAAATATTTTTCATTGAAATACCGCAAATATTTTTAATTGAAATACCGCAAATATTTTTAATTGTAATACCGCAAATATTTTTAATTGAAATACCGCAAATATTTTTAATTGAAATACCGCAAATATTTTTAATTGAAATACCGCAAATATTTTTAATTGTAATACCGCAAATATTTTTAATTGAAATACCGCAAATATTTTTCATTGAAATACCGCAAATATTTTTCATTGGAATTTTGATTGAAATATTTGAAATTTGAATTAAGATTTTGTGAATTTCTGTTGAAATATTGAAATTTCTGTTGAAATATTGGAATTTCTACTGAAATATTGGAATTTCTACTGAAATATTGGAAATTATATTGAAATATTGGAATTTCTACTGAAATATTGGAAATTATATTGAAATATTGGAAATTATATTGAAATATTGGAAAATATATTGAAATATTGGAAATTATATTGAAATATTGGAAAATATATTGAAATATTGGAAATTATATTGAAATATTGGAAATTATATTGAAATATTGGAAATTCTATTGAAATATTGAAAATTCTATTGAAATATTGGAAATTATATTGAAATATTGGAAAATATATTGAAATATTGGAAAATAAATTGAAATATTGGAAATTCTATTGAAATATTGGAAATTATATTGAAATATTGGAAATTATATTGAAATATTGAAAATTATA